>NC_136263.1:32480678-32685678 GCF_964187855.1 Myxine glutinosa
TAGAAAACAGTATGGAAGGCAAATTGAGGGACATGAGGGACCAAGCGGAAAGGGAAGTTAAACAAATGGGGCAGCAGATAGAGGGGGTCAGAATGGGGGTAGAAACCAAACTGGATGCTCACAGGGAGGAAATGGAGCAGATGAGGGTGGCATCTGGGCAGGAGATGCAAGTGATGGGAGAGGAGATCAGAAGAGGGGTGAGTGAGGAGGTCGGAGGAGTGCGCGAGGAGGTGAGGCACTGTAAGGAGCGCATGGAGAAGGAGGTGAGAAAGGGGACTGTAAAACTGCAAGGGGGTATAGAGGAGTTGACGCTGGGAGTAGAACAACTGACAGTGGGACAAAAGGAGTTGGGGGACCAGGTAAAGAAGAACACAGCGGTAATAGAGGGTTTAAAATCGACGCAGAAGGAGATGAAAAAGGACGTAGGGGTAATTAAAAAAGAGTGTCAGACGGTACATGAGGACCTGACGAGGAAAATGGACAAGGTGGTAGAGGTGATGGAGGTTAAAGAGCGGGAGGTGCGGGAGCACATATAAAAAAATAAAGTGGAGTTAGAGGAAGAACTTAAAGGGGCGCACGAAGAGATGAAGGAGGTGAAGCAGAAATTAGAAGAAGTGGAAGAAGGGGTGAGCGAAATTAAGAAGCGACGGAGAGAGGATAAGAAAGAGATAAAGGAGGAAGTAAAAGAATTGGTCCAAAGTCTGTGTTCGGATCGTGATGATGTGCTCATTAACCGGATGAGGAATTCGGAACTTTGGCATGGAGCACGGCCCAGCAGGAGGATCCTGTCCTGGGGCCAGTGTTCAATTGGGTCAAATTGGGGCAAAGACCAAAGGGGGAAGAGGTCACCCCCCTCGGGGCACAAACAAAGGCATATTGGGCTCAGTGGCAGACCCTGGAATTGAAGGATAACATCTTGTATCGCAAGTGGGTGGAGGTTCCCTCTGATAGAACTTCCTGGCTGGTGATAGTCCCTGACAAATTCAAGAACGTCATATTGCAACAGGTGCATGGTACCCGCTCCGGCGGCCATTTGGGCAGGACAAAGACAATATCGCGGGTACGCCGGAGGTTTTATTGGGTGAATATGGGGCGCGACATACAGGACTGGTGTCGGAGATGCGACGCCTGTACTGCCAAAAAGGGACCAGCACGGAGGATGAGGGCCCCCCTTCAATTACACCAGGTGGGGGCCCCCTAGAGCGGGTGGCCATGGATATCCTAGGCCCACTACCCCGCACCTGCCTAGGTAAAAAGTACATCCTCGTTGTGATGGACTACTTCACCAAGTGGCCGGAGGCCTACGCCCTCCCCAACCAAGAAGCAGGGGTGGTAGCGCAGGCCTTCGTGGAGGATTTGTGTGCCGGCATGGGATTCCACAGGAGTTGCACACCGACCAGGGACGAAATTTTGAGAGCAAATTGCTAAAAGATGTGTGCAGTCTCCTGTCAATTCGGAAAACCAGAACAACGCCTTTAAGACCTCAATCTGACGGGATGGTGGAACGGTTCAACAGAACATTGATACAACAACTGGCACTGTTCACCGCCACCCGTCAGGATGACTGGGACGAACATCTCCCTTATTTGCTTATGGCCTACCGAACCAGCCAGCACGGGGCCACCGCATGCAGTCCAGCGTTGCTTATGTATGGGCGGGAGTTACGGGCTCCCGCCGACTTGCTATGCGGTCCCGTGCCAGACACAGTGGTTAACCCGCCGAGGGAGGGGTACGCACGTCACCGAGAGGAAGGCATGGAGCTAGTCCATGCCTTCGCCCGCCGCCAACTCCATCTGGCGGGGGAAAAGATGAAGCGCAGGTACGACGACCGGAGCCAGGGGAGTCAATACGCTCCGGGGATGAAGATTTGGTTCTTTAATCCCCGGAGGCGGAAGGGAAGGTGCCCAAAGCTCACCTCCCCCTGGCAAGGCCCAGGAGTCGTCCTGTCGCAAATCTGTGACGTGGTCATTAAGATCAAAATGGGGCCACGAGCCCTCCCTCGGATCGTCCACGCCGACCGGATAAGGCCTTACACCGGCGAGCAGGCGCCCCCGTGGATTGCCTCGGCTTTAGATGCCGAGGCGGGACCCAGTACCTCTGAATAAGGGGGGCTTATTAGTGCCAGAGGACTGTGGGATTGAGGAGCGATAGGCCCGGTGGGTAAGGGTGGCATCCCTGCCACCCTTCCCATGGGGGGGCAAAGGAGCAATAGCTTATGGGGTGTATGGCAGTGAAAACTAGCCCGGGTGGGTTAGGTTATGTTGATAGGGACCTAGAAGATGACATTAGGTAACGTTAAGATTAGTTGGTGACTGATACCTGTAGTGGGGACGCAGGTAGTTTAGTGTGGATGATAATGACGTGGGAGCGCAATAGTTTAAAGGGACGACTGGGAAGCGCAAGTTTCAGAGGGGAGTAGTTAGATGAGATGATGCCGTGTGTTTGAGGATTGAACAGGTGTGATTGCACAGGTGTGCAACTGAACAGGTGTGTGGAGCAGTGTATGAGTGAGTGAAGGTGATTGTGTATTGTGCTGACCCAATGGTCCAGGAAGAGGAGGAGGGTGCAGGTGGCACCAGGTATGATTGCACAGGTGTGCAACGACAGGTGAATGGAGGACAGGTGTATGGAATAAATGGTATGGAGTATTGGAATGGATGGTCGTGGAGTGAGTATGGTGGAAATTGTGGAGTGGAGTGGATGGTGCGAAGGTGTGAATGGGGGAAGGATGGACCCCCATCACGGATACCCGGGGCGGGTAGTGTAAGTGTTAGGTAAGAGGGTATAGGTAAATTGTGGTTGGATATTGGCATCTGTGGTGCGAGTGGAAGAATGGTATTTGGATGGGTGCATTAGTGTTGTGGAAATGGCTGGGCGTGTAGCCTGTTAGTGTGTGTAGTTGGTTTGAGCACTCCACCACTGTGAGGATGTCGGCCAGGTGAGGCCGCAGGTGGGCTCTGGGAGCCGGGAGTTGTGGATGGGGTCCGAGGATCCGGAGGACGGACCTGGGTAGCCCAGTGCCAGAGGGCACCAAGGGGTGACAGAGCCAGGAGGGGCCTTCCCCAGTTAGATAGGTTAAGGTGAGGAGCTAGGTAAGCTCGGGTGGCAACTGCAGTGGTGGAGGTGTGCAGGTGGGTAGACCTGCTGGGAGAGCTACACGTCACAGCCCAGAAATTGTGCAAGGGCACCGGGAGATGAATCGGGGGAGTGAGACCCCAAATTGAGAAGCACCACAGTTTGGCCAATGGGAATTGGTTTGTAGAACCCATAGTGTAAGAGGGCCAATGGGTTGGCCGGAGAAAGACCCCGGGTAGTGTAACGTTGTTAGTCATTTAGGAAATAGTTAGGATTGATGAACCTGTCGCACCATACGCAGCCACTTACCTGTGGTGATGATGACTCCACACCTGTGTTTTCTTTGTTCTGTTGCAGGAAATGAGAATTGCTGTGAGGATTTGTGAGACGCATCACGACGTGGATGAGACATTGGGGTGATTCCATCTCTCCCTCCTTAGGAGGGACTGATGATGAATTGGTGATGACAAATTATGATGTTGAGTTGGAAATGGCAAATTTTGATGAAAGTTGAAAATGGCAAATTTGATTGGTTAGGAGGGAGAGAAGACGAATTTGGTTTATGGGAGGAACGGGGAAGACAGTAGGGATGTTTGTTGATTTGTAAAGTAGATGTTTATGGGTAGTGTTGTGTTTTGTGGATACAGTAAGGGGTAAGGGAGGGGCCATGTAGGTTACCTGGTGGGGGGGGGGGGGGGGCGTACGGTAGGAACGTACCTGTCTCACCTGGTTCCCATGTGCCCCCAGTGTGCATCATCTTATATTGCATGCACTTTTGCGCCCTTACCACCTTACTCACTTGTCTTCTTCTTTTGTCTCCCACCGCCGAGGATCTGGCTTTGGGGTAGAGAGAGAGGAGAGAGAGGAGAGAGAGGTGCTGGCTACGCAGTTGTGGGCCTGCACTTTCGCTGCTTGCTGCCTGGATCGATACACCATATGGACCGCAATGTTGGTGGCCACCCACAATGGACCGCAGTTCTTTTGCGGCCAAGCACCACCCGTGGATGGACCTATGGGTCAACGTGGCACCTATGCCATACAGGTGAACCACTTTTAGTTGACACCACTGAAGGCCACAATACAGAAATGGACGCGGTTGGCGCCTTTCTTTATTTTTGAAAGAAGCCAGAAGGCCAAGTGCACCACACGAAGAGCAAGAGACACCTGCAGGGTTAGGGGTTGTTGAATTTATTTTTATTCATTGAACAATGGTGACTGCACCGATTGGTGCTGGGGTGGTGCTTTTGGTGCTTGGATGGGGTGCTCTGCACATTATTAAAGGCCGTAAGGCCACAGAGCACTCGTGGGTTGGTGTATCGATGCTGGCATGCGTGCTCTCTCTATGCATAACATCTGCATGTGTTCCTCCAAAAACAGGTCCTGGATCGTAGTGTAAATATCAGCGTAGTCTTGTAAATAATGCTCCCTACCGGCTGTATGTTTAGTTTGCGAATTCTTTCCGCAATTCGGTTATCCTGTGGGTGTGTTTCTGTGAGGAGAAGGGTGCAACGTCGCAGGGGGACATATTTACTCATTTGTGAATATTTGTAAAACTGTCGCACTCAGGGTAGAGTTAATAGTAGAGGGAACTACATCTGAGTGCCACACTAAAGTAGGTAAAAATTTATCGGGTCGGGACGCCCCGAGGGTAGAGAAGGGTGCAATGTTGCGGATATGGGATTTGGCCTCCATCCATATCCGCTTGTAAATATTCCCCTATTTCCCCAATACTCCCCAACTATCCCCAATCCCCCATTCCCTAGTCCCATTGCCTGTAAATAACACTCTGTAGAACCGACCTTCCCCTTTTTCCCCCATTAAATGTCGTGCCCAGGTCCACCGCATCTCACGTAGACAACTTTCGGACATCTTGCTAGTTATTCTTAGTCTATGTCAGTTAAGGACTCGTTTCCATTAATTCTGACTCTTTGTTGCACCAGAATGTGATTGTATGGCACCAGTAGTGAGTTTAGGACCTCCCCATACCTCCTCCCATCTTCCCCATGAAACAACAACAACAACTACAACAACAGAGGAGAATGGGGGCGGCGCGGCGCGGGGGAGTGTGCGTCCTCACACCGGCTCGGTTAGCCGCCATTGACCATGCGCTCCGACGGGGTTACCACGAAGGGGCTCCCTGTCAGCTCCTCGTCAAGGGCGGAGCCCGGTGGCCCCCCCGCACCCAATAAGAAGGGCGGACCGATTCCATCTGGGGCGGAGCTAACTAGCCGAGGGCGTGTCACTCCCCGCCGGAGATACGCAGCGACTTACCGGATGTGAAGTCAGATGCGCCTGAACCACGGAGAGCAAAGGACGCCACCCCCAGCGCGACGATACCTCCCCGCATCTTTGGACCGGACCGGGTCGATTCTGTCCTTGAGCCAAGAGTGCACCTTGAGCCATCGACTGCCCGCTTTCCTTGCCATCAATCCCTGTGAGTCAGTTTTGTCCTGTTTATCTGTGGTCTGTCGGGAATAAGATAAGTGTGTCTAAGTGCCTATCTTTCTATGCTGTCCCTCTCATTCCTGTAATCTAACCTTCCGCCATATTATAACCTCCTCCGGAGGTCTTGAGAACCGTATCCCTGGTGTCGTGTCATTTTAATCCCAGCCGTTGTGTCCTTTTCCTTCATTGATCTAGCGTAGCGCGGCTCGGCCAAGGTTCGAGTGTAATCGGGTAACTTGTGCGGACACGGCGGCCATTCCGCTCGGCCCACCATAACATCAAAGTCGTGTCGGTAACAATATATATATATATATATATATATATATATATATATATATATATATATATATATATATATATATATATATATATATATATAGATATATACAGTATATATATATATATATATATATATATATACAGTATATATATATATATATATATATATATATAGATATATATATATATACAGACTTGGCATTTAGTATGGAATATTTTTTTTGTGGGGGTGAACTTACTTTTTAGGATGTCTTAGAACCAAAAGTTCATTGGAATTATGTTGAAATGATTCTAGATTTTGTTAATGTGACCTTTAAAAGAAACAAAAACCACATTTGACATTTCGAAACAAATAAATTGATCCTTGAAAGTGATGTAAACTGATATCGAACTCAATTCATGGACAGTACTGTGTTAAACTTCTGTACGTTTTCCAGAAGTATCTCTATTTTGCACATTAGCCAAATTTTTTTTTAACAAAAACAAAAGTTAAATTACGACTGGCATTACGGACAGTAAAATTACAGTTCAGTACTTCGTGTAACCCCCACGAGTATTCAGGAGAGCACGTACACGTCGAGGCATGCTGTTCACGAGATTTGCCAAGGTTTGGACAGGAATCGCTTGCCATGCAGTGACAATAGCCTGCTGCAATTCATGCACAGAGGTCGGCTGCTGGTCCAAGTGGTCGATTTGATGCGTTAATTCTGCCCACAAGTTCTCTATCGGATTCATATCCGGGGACATGGCAGGCCACTCCATATGCTCTACACCACGGTCAGCAAGAAAGTGTTGGATCATGCGAGCACGATGAGGTCGTGCATTGTCATCTTGGAAGACAAAGTTTCCTCGAAAGGCTGCACGAGCAAATGGAAGCAATGTTTCGTCCAGAATGGCCCTGTACTTGAACTGGTTCAGGTTTCCATTCAGAACAACCAGGTCAGTTTTGCCCCCTGCATGAAAAGCAGCCCGAACGGTCACCCCACCACCTCCAGCTTGGACTCTTGGCACTACACAATCTTTGTTGTGGGCTTCATGCACTTGTCTGCGCACTCGGACGCGGCCATCTTGACGATAGACCAGAAATCTAGACTCGTCACTGAAGATCATGTGATTCCAGTGTCCTGGCTGCCATTGTCGGTGCTCTCTGGCCCACTGCAATCGGCACTGGCGGTGTTGTCTGGTCAGACGTGGCTTTCTCAGGGGACGCCTGACACGATAGCCTGCTTGAACCAGTCGTTGGTTGACTAGCCTTCTGAATACAGGCACATTTGTCAGTTGCTGCCACTCAGCCCTAAGCCGATTAGCTGACTTGGTACGGCCATTGCGGACTAACTGGTGCAGCTGGCGATCATCCCTCCTTGTGGTTCTGCGGGGACGTCCTGGCCTCGGTATTGGAGTAGGGACACCCCTCTGAGCATTTCGTTTCAGGATCTTTGACACCTGACCTTGAGTGATGCTATACTGCCGAGCAATAGCATGCTGTTTCATGCCAGAATTTCGTAAAGCCACCACTCCATGACAAACAGCATTGTCAAGTTGACGGACCATCTCCAGAGGAAGCGGCAATAATTTTTGGAGATGTGCAGCAGTTGTTTTCCACTAATACAGAACGCAACAACCCTTGTATACCCGACTGTGAAGCCAATCATCAAATGCACCTGTCCGTACATTTTGCCACGCCACCTGTGATATAATCCTGTTGTTGACTTCTTGCTGCGACAGACAATCAGTGACATGTTTTAACAAATAAATCACCAAAGTGTAAAAGAAACTCACCAGATTGATATACTGAGTTAAGAAAGTAAACCCAAGTCAAGAAAAAAAAAATATTCCATATTAAATGCCAAGTCTGTATATATATATATATATATATATATATATATATATATATATATATATATATATATATATATATATATATATATATATATATATATATATATGTTGATGTGTATATATATATATATACTGAAACGCAAAAGAAACTTACCACCTTTGAAACCTTTAAATATCAACAATAACACTGCGTGTAGTAAATGTGTGAACTTATTTGTGGACAATAGTGTCCTCACTGTCAGACAAAACGGTCACGGATGGTCACTTGAACCTTCAATGGTCACTTCATAGCACAGCTGTTGAACAGCCGTTTTGACTGTCAATGATTAGCCAAGGGGTACCGGATGATTTTAATGAGCTGCACGTGATGTCTTGATATTGGCTTTAAAAAGGCCAGTGCAAAATGGGCATTTTGACCAAAAATTTTGACCATTTTGACCATTTTGACCAACTTCAAAAAGACCGAAAACGCAAAAGAAACTTACCACTTGTTTGAAATGTAATAAAATTGTAACAGTTCAAAATAAAACAAACCAACAATTGCTAATTGAAACATTGGCATTTTATTGATGACATGTCAAGTTTTTGACCAAGATACACCATCTCATCACTTTGTTCTACAGTACAGAACAGCACAGGGTGCAATGTCAGTCCCCTTTCAAAAGCGTGTGTGGCCACCATTGTTTTGGATACAGGCAGTGCATCATCGGCGTATACTGCCTACCAGTCTTTGGATGGATTGCTGCTGGATTCTGTCCCACTCAGTCCTCAATGTCTGAAGCAGCTCTGCCCGTGTCCTGGCCCTGCCAACTACGCGTCTCCCAAGCTCATCCCACAGGTGCTCTATGGGATTCAGGTCAGGGGAGAGCGCAGGCCACTGCATGGTGTTGATGTTCTCGCCTTGGAGAAATGCAGTGGTAAAGCGAGCAGCATGGGGACGAGCGTTGTCATGCTGAAAGGTTCTCAGTTCTGGGTGGTCTAGCAGGAATGGCAGCAGATGAGGTCGCAGGATGTTATCCACATACCGCTGGGCGTTAAGATTCCCATCCACAACCACCAGTGGCGTCCTGTACCGGCCTGATATGGCGGCCCACACCATCACACTTGGGCCACCCCACCTGTTGGCTTGACGCATGCAACAATCGGCATATCGCTCGCCAGTTCTTCTCCAGACACGCTCACGCCCATCAGGACTGTCCACACAGAACCTTGACTCATCGCTGAAAGCGACCTCGTTCCACTGCGCCAAGGTCCACCGCTGATGCTGCTGGCACCATCTCTGTCGGTTGCGGCGATGGGCAGCCGTCATCACGGGGCCTCTGTATGGTCTTCTGGCAGTCAGGCCATAGTCATGCAGTCGTCTTCGTGCAGTATCATTGGAGATCCGTGGGTTTGCACGCCCCGGAGTTTCTGCCGCAGTGCGGGATGCTGGACGGAATCGATCCCGCAGGTGACTTCGGACCATCTGCCTGTCCTGCCTTGCAGTGGTGACTCTTGGCCTCCCTGATCGAGGTCTGTCATCTGCAGAGTTGTGGAGGGTGTCTCTGTCCACCAGGGCCGATATCGTCTGGTGTGAACAGCCAAGGCGACGTGCCACCTCACGGTAGCTCAGTCCGCTTTTCAGCATGCCCAGGGCACGCTGCCGTTGATCCCTTGACAATCGTGGCATGTTGATTGAAATGCCCATTTTGCACTGGCCTTTTTAAAGCCAATATCAAGACATCACGTGCAGCTCATTAAAATTATCAAGTACCCCTTGGCTAATCACTGACAGTCAAAACGGCTGTTCAACAGCTGTGCTATGAAGTGACCATTGAAGGTTCAAGTGACCATCCGTGACCGTTTTGTCTGACAGTGAGGACACTATTGTCCACAAATAAGTTCACACATTTACTACACGCAGTGTTATTGTTGATATTTAAAGGTTTCAAAGGTGGTAAGTTTCTTTTGCGTTTCAGTATATATATATATATATATATATATATATATATATATTTGATATATATCTATATATCTAGATATATATATGTATAGATATATACACACACTGTAGACTGGTTGAACAAAGCCATCACTATTTATGGGAGGGAGGTGTGCAACGAATCATTGCTGCGAGTGGAGCTGTGCCCCTGTTACCAGTAAGCTGGTACTCATTTTACCGACCTCGGAAAGATGATAGGCTGAATCAATCCACCTGGTGTTAATTCGGTGGCATGACGGGCTCAAACTCAGGACCTTAAGACCTCAAGCCAGCGTTAACTGTTAAGCAAAAGCCAGCTGTTAACTCGGGTGCTAACAACTCGGGTGATTCATTAATGTGCATGCTGTCCTTCGGATCCTTCGTGCGGGCAAGGGGGTTAACAAGGAGAGATGCAGAAAATAGGGCAAAATGGAGAAGATTGTCATGGGGACCGCAAGGCTAACCCCCGCTCTAGCAGGGAAAATGGCCCTAAAATGCATGTTGTTGTTGTTGTTGTTGTCGTTGTCCTTCGGATGTGTGTTAAACTAGGCGTCCCATCTACCGACATTAGTTGGTGCATGTTAACGATCCTACAGTGTTCTTCACGAACAGTAGGCGAGCTTTTGCTGGCACCCTGGCCAAACTCGAAGACCTGTCCTACTTTAACCTACAGGTGGCACTGCATCAGCGGTACAGCCATGCTGCCAGCAAAATATGCTACCTTCACCCAAGTGCTGCGGATGAAGGTTGGAGAATAAGTATTTCATAAGGGATGCAACACAATTTTCTTAAATGTCATTCCCATTCTGGTTAGAACAAGATGTCTTGTCTGCACCATGTTTTGAACTGTTCTCACTGATCTGTTTTGCACCAAAACCCATTTGCTTCCTCTATCCCATGCCTTCAAAAGAGAGGCTGAGTAAGGTAGAGGATGATGTGGTTGAGCTTGAAAGTGGTTGGATGTCAATGAAAGCTAGTCTGTTGGGAGCCGTTGGTGAGGTATGTGGATGGACAAAAGGACCACTGAGGCACTCGGAAACATGGTGGTGGGATGATGAAGTTGGAAAGAGGATTGACGAGAAGAGGAAGAAGTTCAAGGAGTGGCAGAAGGGGAAGGGTACGGGAGAAGAAACAGCAGAGCATGAAAGTTATAAGGCTGCAAAGAAAGAGGTAGCAAAGGCGCAGGAGGCATGTAGGAAAATGTGCGGAGAACGCTTGGATTCGGAAGAGGGTCAGAGAGCAGTATCCAGGATTGCAAAGCAGATAGCGAAAGAGAGGTGTGATGTGATGGGGGTGAGTTGCTTGATGGATGAAGTGGGACAAATCGTTGTGGACCCAGATGGAATTAAAGGAAGATGGAAAAGATGTATGGAAATGCTGTTGAATACAGAGAATGAATGGGATGGCAACATAGAGAGTAACCCAGTTTTAGGACCGGCAGAGAAGATAACTGAGAAGGAAGTTGAGGAAGCGATAAAAGCAATGAAGAGTAGAAAAGCGGGAGGGCCGACGGGAGTTGTGGGAGACATGTTGAAGGCAGCAGGAAGTTGGGGTGTGAAGAGAATGACAGTGATTTGTAATCTGGTGGTGAAAGAAGGCCGCATTCCAGTGGATTGGGAACAGAGTACCCTCGTCCCTCTATACAAAGGGAAAGGTGACCCTCTGGAATGTGGCTCGGACCGAGCGATAAAGTTATTGGAGCATGGAATGAAGGTATTGGAAACGGTGTTGGAGAGGAGGATAAGGAAGAAAGTGAAGATCGACGAAATGCAGTTTGGATTTATGCCAGGAAGAGGAACGACAGACGCGCTTTTCATTGTGAGGCAGTTGCAGGAGAAGTACATGGAGAAGAGGAAGAAGTTGTTTCTTGGGTTTGTTGATCTGGAGAAAGCATTCGATAGGGGTCCACGCAAAGTATTGACATGGGCATTGAGGAAGTTAGGAGTGGAGGAATGGTTGATCAGAGTAGTGATGTCAATGTACAAAAGAGCGCGCACAGCTGTAAGGACGAAGGACGGGAACAGTGGTGAGTTTGAGGTGAAGGTGGGAGTGCATCAGGGGTCGGTACTAAGTCCACTACTATTTGTAGCTGTGATGGAGGTGCTGGCTCAGAACGTAAAGGAGGGTTTACCGTGGGAGTTGTTGTATGCAGATGATCTGGTGTTGATTGCGGAAAGTATGGATGGACTGAAGGAAAAGATGAACAAGTGGAAGGAATGTTTGGAGACAAAAGGTCTGAAGGTGAATATCGGAAAGACGAAGGTGATGGCAAGTGGTAAAGCATGTGTTGAGGTGGAAAGAACTGGGAAGTGGCCCTGTGCTGTGTGTAGGAAGGGTGTCGGAGTGAACTCCATTCAATGTACAATGTGCGCTGTGGGTTCATCAAAAATGTAGTGGTCTGAGAGGGTCATTAACCAGTGTGGCAGCTACATTCAAATGTAAGGTGTGCACAGAGGGAGCTGCAGATGGAGGAAATGTTGAGTTGGATCTTGGAGACGGCATGAAGCTGGAAGGTGTGAAAACATTTTGCTACCTCGGAGACATGCTGAATGGAGAAGGTGGATCAGACTCGGCAACGGTTGCTCGAGTGAGATGTGCATGGAAGAAGTTTTGGGAACTGAGTGGCGTGCTGATGAGGAGGGGAGTGTCGTTGAAGGTGAAGGGAAAGGTGTATGCTGCATGTGTGAGAAGTGTTATGATTTATGGGAGTGAGACATGGGCAATGAACATAGAGCAGCAACGAAGGTTGGAAAGGGTGGAAATGCGAATGGTTCGATGGATGTGCGGAGTATCGTTGAGAGAGAGGAAGACAAATTATGAATTGCGAAAGATTATGGGAATAGAGCCTGTGATTGATGCTGTGAAAATGAACAGGTTGAGATGGTTTGGGCATGTGTTGAGGAAGGATGAAAGTGACTGGTTGAGAAGAGTGATGGAAATGAATGTAGAAGGAATTAGAGGACGGGGAAGACCGAGAAAGACTTGGCTAAAGATGGTGGAAGAAGAAATGCGGGCAAGGGGGTTAACAAGGAGAGATGCAGAAAATAGGGCAAAATGGAGAAGATTGTCATGGGGACCGCAAGGCTAACCCCCGCTCTAGCAGGGAAAATGGCCTTTAAAATGCATGTTGTTGTGTTGTTGTATCCCATGCCTTCAATGCGGATGTCGATTTGTTAAAACTGGTTTGCCAGCCGTGCCAAACAATTGTCCAGCCATACTCAATAGCACAGTACGTCACCACGTTTCCAGCTACGAGTTCTGACCTCATGACGTTGTATGCACTCATTCTTCCTGGTTCGCCATTGTTGTATTTTGCTTTCCTCCATGTTTACAGCTATTGTACACAGAGTCGAGGCTTGTGGAGTGAAAAGAGACATGACAAGAGAAAGACATAACAGAGTGAAAAGAACAGTGGAAATAGGGAGTTGGGAGGGGAAGAAGTGTGGATGGAACATACCAACAGCAGGGTAGAGGGAGACTTGGAGGAAGAAAGGACACTGTGAAGGAGGACAGGAAGGGGAGTTGGAGGACACTGGCGGTGAACGAGGTAGATGCAGACGCAAACCTTCAATCACAAAATTGTAAGGGAAAACTGGAAGAAGCAGAAATGGAGCATCTTGCTGTAAACGTTATGAAGTCATAAATAATAGGCGTTCATTCAAAAGCGAAATGCAGGTATGTTAGTTAACAAAATCGTAATGAAGTTTGCAAAACCTCAACACACAAAATCATAAAGAATTTGACAGATCATAGTAAATGTATTTGCTATCAGTGCAGTCGATAAGGTTTTTTTTTTTTTTGGTTTTTTAAAAATAAATGTTTTTTCAGTTTTTACCGTAAAATTTGTTTTACCTATCCTGGTTCATAATTGTGATTGGATAGAGCACCAGTGAAACACTTCTGACTTCATGATTTGGAATTTCATCTTCAGCTTTTTAATTTTTTTGAATCGCAGGATTTATAGTGGAAACTTTTATGCTCATTTTGCATTCATTACACTCATCACAGGTGAAAGCTGCATTTGGGTCAGTTTGTTTGTGTATGTCTGTCCGCACATGACGTGCGAGCATAGACCACAAATGCCACGGTGTGGTAGTAAGTATTACACTTTTTTTTTTTTTTCAACCGAATACCTCCATAAGTATTTACAATTGGAATGTGAGTACATCTATCAAATATTGTTACGTGGAAGGGGATAGAGGATCCATAGCTAGAATGTGGTAAGAATGGTATGGACCATGTTTGAGTAGATTGCATTTACCTTTGTAATAGATATTTGTCAGAGGTCGTATGTAATATGTGCACTGAGGGGGCAGTGATTGAAAACAATATAGCAAAAGAGGGTAAGAGTGTATGGTGTAAAACCTCCTGTACAGGTGAGGCCAGGTGAGGACTTGAGCACAAAGGCACATGGGAAAGTGCTACGCGCTTTTGTTTAGGAATTGTCACAAGCTGTTTGGCCGGTGGACTGCAATCCATGGCGGTAAAGTTGGCTGCAGAGCCCTGGAAAGGAGCGGAATGTTTTCCAGGGGCTCCTCCCTGAGGTGTGGGATGGAGAAGGGCAGCGCTGCCCACTGGAAGCGGACAGCTAATGTAGGGACGAAAGAGCGGTCCCTGAGGCTTAAAAACCTATGAAGGATTACAGTAGTTCACATTTGATAACGACCCTCTCTCTGCTTGACCGTCTCCCTCGTCTCATGGACAACTCTTTGCCACCCACCTGAGCTGCACTTCTCCCTGTGTCAGTCACTCCACCCTGAATGACGACAGTTCAAGACCAGCCTTAAGTCCTTACCTCCCTTTATATATAAAATAACCACCTTTAGAGGCCATTTTCCCCCGCAAAGCGGGGGTTGGCCTTTTTCGGGAACCGTGGTTGTTGTTGTTTTTCGGTCCCCTTTTTGAAGCAATGTTTTACAGCCGGATGCCCTTCCTGACGCCAACCCTTTTGCCGCCTTTAACGACAAACAGGGAATTACCAGTGAGCTGGTACTCAATTAGCCGACCTCGGAAGGATGACAGGCTGAGTCAACCCCCCTGGCGTTAATTCAGCGATCGACCGGGATTCGAACCCAGGATCCTAGGATCCTAAGCCGGCACCCTAGCCGCTAGCCCAACACCTCCCTTTGTTGTGTGAATCCGGTATTGTCAGCACCATAGCGGGTTATTTCTATTCCTTTTTTACACAAGATCATTTTTTATTTTCCCCATCCCTATCTGTGTCTGTCGACCGCCAGACCTCTACCGTTATTTATTGATCGTCCTATCCCCCATATGTATTTTATAATAAACATCTATACTCCAAGAAGCCTTTTCTCACCTTCCTGCCTTTGTGTGTGACCCACCCCGAGTTTAGCTTTATCTATTGAATGATACTGTGGAATATATGAATGAATGATCGTTTTAAGGCCATTTTCCCCGCTAGAGCAGGGGTTAGCCTTGCGCGTCCCATGACAATCATGGTTCCCTGTTTGAGGCAATGTTTTTATGGCTGGATGCCCTTCCTGGCGCCAACCCTTAGTCACCTCTTATGATGCGCAGGGATATGGTGTACCTATTCTAAACCGGGGTACACACCGGGATCATTCATCCCAGCAAGCTGGTACTCAATTTGCCGACCTCAGAAGGATGACAGGCTGAGTCAACCCCCCTGGTGTTAATTTAGCGATCGACCGGAATTCGAACCCAGGATCCTAGGACCAATGATCCCAAGCCGGCACCCTAACCGCTAAGCCAACACCAGGCTATTGAATGATACTGTGGGTTTTGCAAATTTTAATTCTGAACAAAGAATAGTAAATTCCATAAAATAGTTTTGGCCATTGACAGAGGTCTTAGATTTCTGGCTCAAGGCCCTGTGTTTGCTGCGCCTCCGATGCGACAACTGGTGTCAGGAGTGTGGAACTCATCCCGATATCCATGTTATTTGAGAGGATGGCCTACTGTCTCCACTTTCAGACATGCAGTCGGGCAGATAGCTAGTAGTGTATCATCCAGAATTTTTCAGCTATTTTCTTTTTTAACACAATAATATTAATTTTTAGCAGTTAAAGCTCTTTTGGTAAAAAAAAAAACAAGAGAAAAATGACCAGTGTGGTCACCAGCTGCGACGTGTAGAATCATGAGGATATCCGTTGCAGTATGCGCTACCAAATTCGACAAGTCATTAAATTATACGCATGCACTAGCGTCTTTTTGTCTTTCAGTTCTGGTCTTGTCTTGTTTTGCGACGCAACATGCTTCATCAACTGATTACATATAATGTATGGACGTGAATATTATATCTGTTAATGTTAATTCATTAATGTTATTTATTAATGTTAATTCTGGGTGGCAGAGGGATAATTTGAAACGGGCTTGGTAGGTAGGGGAAGTCCGAGTGTATGCACATGCGCTATTCAATAATTACACCTAATTTGTGTCAAGTTCTGTGAAACGAGATTGATATGAAAACATTCATGTTGTCTTTGTTGCTAAATTTATTCTGGTTTCTTCAAACAAATCGCGATTTTAGTCTGCGATGTTCTTACCTCGCACGTCTGAGTGTATGCGCATGCGCTATTCAAAAAGGCACCCCAACAACAAGAACAACAACGCGGTCCTCTCATAGAGCTGCTCGTCGTAGCTAAAAACCAAAAATTGTTGAGTGCCCAGTATTTTGTTGTCGGAACATGAATATAGAATGGAACACAAAAACGTTGCAATTGCTTGATGTAATCTTTCAATATTTTTTGTACAAAGTCATGTGTATCAATATATTAAAAGAAAACATTTTCCATTTGATGTTCCTTGTGACTTGAAGCAAGGGTCCATTAGTACTGTTTGGTTTATAATTGTTTATTTTTGTTCAAAGAAGGTATTTGGTGTTACAATTTTTTCCTGGGAACATTGAACTGATTATCTCTGGTTTGATTGAGGTGTCTGTGTCGGTTTGTACAGAAAGACGAAGGATTGTGGCAAAAATGTCGGAAATGAGCTTCACTGACAAGCCTGAGGAAATGACCCGTGAGGAATGGTTGGAACGTATCAGCAACGTGCACATCCAGCGTGCTGATATGAACCGGTTCGTCATGAACTACCTGGTCACAGGTTTGTGCTGTAATGTTTTTAAGTACGCTTTGTTTCGTTTGTAATATACGAGGGTGGTTCAAATTTGTTTTTTGACTTTGTTTGTATAAAAGGCAAAGTAATGTATGTAGATGGTACATTTTGAGGGGGATCTGTCTTTAAAGTGTGTGGGTCGAGGGAGGGGGGAGGGGTCCCCCCAAAACAGGCATTTGTTTTCTTCTCAGAAAATACACATGCAATTCGATTGAACTTGACCACAACCATCATCACCCGTGATGTACCAATGGTTGTTCCTGGCATTTACATAATTGGAGTTTAAGGGGATGGGGGGGGGGGGGGGGGACTGCTAAAATAGGTCTTCTCTGCTCTCTTCTCTGAAACTACGCATACAATTTCCATGAAACTTGACCACAACCTTCATCACCTGTGATGTACCGATATTTGTTCAAGGCATTAGAAAAATCAGGGCCTAGGGAGGGGGGGGGGGGGGGGGGTGGGAGGGCTTGCCCCCAAAATAGGTATTTTTTATTTGTTTGTTTAAAATCTTATGATTACGTTGGTATGATTGTACATGCTGCCCTGTCTTCTAGCAACCAATGAAATTGTTTTAAAATATCGTGATACTGTTTGAAATACCTTTAGTAAGTGTAGCATACTGCCTTATTCTACCAGGTGAGCACCCAGGGGTATTGCCCATATGTTTTTGTCTATATTTGGATCCTGACCTTAAATTAGGTCAAAGTCAAAAAAATTAGGTCAACCCCTTGTACTTTCTATTCACATTATTGATGCAACACTTCATTCCGAAAGTCCCAGCTGGCGCAGAGATGCAGCTCGGAAATTTATAGTTTTGAAGTTTGTCGTGTTGGGAGTGCACGAAGAATAAAATAATAATTTCTTAAATGGTGGTTTAATACAACAGAGGGCCTAAAACACTTTTGTGCCATAAAAAATATAAGAATAAATTCGTTTTGGAGATGTAACTTCGACAAAACGAATGCTAGAATTACTGTGCTTGCAAACTTCCCAATAATGGGCATTCTTTTATACTTTTATGGAGATATCCCATTTTTATGAGGGCTGATGTCAGAGCTTATATAGAAATGTTAAAATAAGAAATTATTCAAATAGTTATCACCCTTAAAAAGAGCTGGGGCAAAAGAAAAGCTTTGAATTTGAATGTTGTTTTCATTCATTTTTGATCAAAGTTGGGGCATTCATTTATTAATTCGTTCACTGTGTGATTTAAAAAAATTTCAAACCTGTTTCAAACTGTTGCTTAACCAATGGACTGTCATGCCAATGAATGCCTGTTTGTAAAATGGCTTTTTCAGAGGGCTTTAAGGAAGCGGCTGAAAAATTCCGCTTGGAGTCTGGTATTGAGCCCGGATTGGATCTGGGAAGCCTGGATGAGCGTTTGAAGATCCGTGATGTGATCCTCAACGGACAAATACAGGAGGCCATTGCACTCATCAATGGTCTGCACCCGGAGCTGCTGGACACCAACCGCTACTTGTACTTTCACTTGCAGGTATCTGCCACCTTTTATTTCTAATACTGCACTCAAAAAGTAGAAGATCTCGTGAGATCACGGCGAGGTCACGTCTTTTCGAAGCTGTTCCATGCGCTCACGCTTTCGAAGCTAAGTGATATTTCTCAATTGTGTTTTTGTCGAGACTGTATCTATCTTTCGGTGTGTGTACCTAGAGCGTATCTTTTTGGAAAATTTTCGGTGCTAATTTTTCGTACATGTATACACAATCGTCGGTTAATGCATATCGAGTATTCTGCGGCCTAGTACTCGTAGGCTTCGGCTACCGTACCGTCTCCGACCTTGTGGTTTTGTTTTTCTCTCAGCGATTCGTCGAATGCGCTGAAATTATTTTCGTTCTCTGTTTCGTCCCAGTCGTTCACCCCATACCTCCTTGTTTAATATCTCTACTCACACAAAAAAAAAAAACCCCAAAAAATATTTCCTTCCCAGGTCTTATTCATTTATTTGTTGTTCTTTTTGTTCGTTCGTTCTTCGTTCGCGATCACATGGTTAGAAATGTATAATCTCTCCCCTGAACAACTATTTTCTCTCATATATATTATAACACCCTTTTCTTCTTTTCCAACAAAGAGATGCTTTCGTCTTGCTCACCAAATCTATTCATTCCAAAATATATATATAATACCATCTCTTACAGTTCCTCCTTTCTACATTCCCTAAACTATCCAGAACTCCACCCCTCCTCCAGTGTCCTCAAACGTATTTTTGACTCAAAGGTCTCAAACTCATTTTGCAAAAAATGTTCGTTTCCCATGAATCGTACACTTTTCAAAATCCAATCTCACCCCTCCCCTCCAAATCCTCCCCATCACCCATCCCTTTCAAATCTCCCCCCTTGCCCCTTCCCTCCCCTCCCTCCTAAACTCCTCCCACACCCCTCCCCTCCGAGACTCTCCCTCGCTCCTCCCCTCCTAGACTCCCCTCTCACCCCTCCTCCTCAAAGCATCCTCCCTGCTTCTTCCCCCTTCCAACTTTCACCTTCATCTCCCCCAACCTTCTGCCTCGCTCTTCCCCCTCCTCAAATAACACCTCACTGTGCCTCACCCAATCTCCATCAAACCTTTTGTCCGCCCCATTCTTCCCTTTCTCCAAGCTATTCTGAAATCTCTGAAATCTCTGACACACCTTCAACAGCTCTCCCTACCTCTTCCTCCTCTTCCACATCTTACCCTACCCCTCCCCCCCTGTTCTGGACCCGATGCTCCCCCTTCCTCTTCATTAACGGTATGGACCTCAAACATCCGGGGCCTTCGCTCAAACTTGACTGACCTCTCCATACAGGTTGCTTCTGACAAACCAGATGTGACCTGCTTAACAGAAACTTTCCTCCTTCATGATGTCTCTGATGCCTTGTTATCTCTCCCAGGTTACTCCCTCCTCCGGTATGATAGACCTGAGCCTCGTCCTGGAGGTGGGGTTGCTATCTTTATAAAGAACTCTCTTCCTCACTCGCCCTCCACTGCCCTCTCTCCACCTCACCCCCAGGAATACCTTTGGCTACGGCTTCCCCTTCGCTCCCACCTTTTGTTCGTATGTGTGTTGTACCGTCCACCAAACAGCGATGACTCCATCTACATCTCACTGTCTGATAATATGGACCAACTTCTATCTACCCATCCCAACTCTCTCTTCCTCATGTGTGGTGATTTCAATTGTCACCATGCCAGTTGGCTGGGTGTGGGTACCTCTCTCACCAGCCATGGCTCTTCAGCAAAGGACTTCTGCGACTCACTGGGACTGACACAATCTGTCAATTTCCCGACCCGGATCTCAGTCAATGGAGCATCTTCTCTTCTGGATTTGGTTATGACAAACTTCCCTGAAAGTGTCTGCTGCTCTTCTTCTGCTCCAATCGGCTCATCTGATCATGTGCTTGTCAAAGTGGACATCTCTCTGACCATTCTCAGAGAGCCTCCTCAGCGTCGACGAGTCTGGCATTTCACTCAGGCCAACTGGCACGGTCTTCAAGCAGCCATCAATCATCTGGACTGGTCTCCCATCTCTACCGCCTCTGACATCAACTCATCCTGGGAATTCTTTCAAAGTAAATTGCTCTCTCTCATGCACAGATTTATCCCATCTCGTCTTCAGTTGTCATACCCTTCCTCCCGTCCATGGTACACGGAATATTGTGGTGAGGCTGTTGCCCTGAAACAACTTGCTTTCGTCTCCTGGAAAGCAAATCCAACGGAAGGAAATCTCATTTCCTTTCACAAAGCCCGAAACAAGTGTGTGTCCACCCTCAGGAGAGCCAGGAAACAATATCTCACCGTTCTCAAGACCGAACTCTCTTATCTGTCTCCCTCTTCCAAATCCTGGTGGCATCTGGTCAAATCTGTTTCTGGTGTTTGTTCCCCCTCCATCCCCTCCCTCACCTCAAACGGCTTAACGGCTGACTCCACACGTGAAAAAGCTGAATGCCTCAACTCTTTGTTTGCCTCTAAATCTTGTGTCCCAAACCCATCCCTCTCTGTACCCACCATACCCAGTCGTACCCAGCTGCTCCTGGACTCTGTGTCCTTTCCTCCTGACAAGGTGGAAAAGTTTCTGTCAACCCTCGACTCTGATTCTGCAACTGGTCCTGACGGCATCAGCCCACGGGTCCTAAAATCATGTTCTTCTGCTCTTTCACTCCCTCTTTCTGTTCTCTTCACCCTCTCTTTTGCTCAAGGTCATCTGCCATCTGCTTGGAAATCAGCCAACATCACCGCTTTGCACAAAAAAGGTGCAAAAACAGATCCCAGCAACTACAGACCAATCAGCCTTCTCCCAATTATCAGCAAAGTCATGGAATCCATCATTGCTTCAGATATGAAATCTTTCCTCTTCTCCAATGGCTTGATCTCTGATCATCAATTTGGTTTCAGACCTGGTCACTCTACTCTGGACATGCTGCTTCTGCTTTCTCAACAATGGATGGAGGTCCTCAACGCCAAACAGGAAATTAGAGCTGTCTCCCTTGACATTTCACGTGCCTTCGATACGGTCTGGCACCCTGCTCTGCTCACCAAACTCTCCTCCTTTGGTATCCATGGAAATCTCCACGCATGGCTGGCGGACTTCCTCTCTGGTCGTAGTCAACGTGTGGCCCTGAATGGGTTTCTCTCATCTCCTCTTACTGTTCAGGCCGGAGTTCCCCAAGGTAGTGTTCTGGGCCCTGTGCTTTTTCTGGTCTTCATCAATGATCTCTCTGACTCTCTTGAAAATCCTCTCTATCTCTTTGCTGACGACTATACTCTCTGTCGCTCCATTGCACTGTCGCTCCATTCTGATCCCTCAGATCGGCAGTCTGCAGCCTCCTCACTCTCTGCAGACCTGGACAAAATCACAGACTGGGCAAACAAATGGAACATGTCTTTCAATCCTGATAAATCTCACACTCTTACGATGTCTCTCCGAAAAGACCGACTGGAAAACCCTCCAATCCACTTTCTGAATAATCCTCTCCAAGAAGTTCTGTCACTCAAGCTTTTGGGTCTCACTATTTGCCATGATCTTTCCTGGGAAAACCACATTTCAAATCTGGCCTCCAAAGCCAGTCGCCGACTGGGCATCCTCCGTCGTGCGAAGTCCTTCCTTGGCACACCTGAGCTCCTCACCACATACAAGGCTTTCATCCGCAGCTCTATGGAATACTGCTCTCCCCTCTGGTCTGGTGCTCCTGCCTCACACCTAGCCCGTCTTCACGCTGTTGAAACCAAAGCGTTCAGAATCATTGGAATCTCCCGCGATGAAGCTAACTCCAAGGGCCTTTCACTCACTCACTCACCGCAGGCAGGTTGGTGGTCTTTCCGTCTTCTACCGACTCCTCTCTGGCCTCTCTGGCCCCCCCAGCC
The DNA here is from genome assembly GCF_964187855.1 of Myxine glutinosa. Classification (NCBI taxonomy): domain Eukaryota; kingdom Metazoa; phylum Chordata; class Myxini; order Myxiniformes; family Myxinidae; genus Myxine; species Myxine glutinosa. Next base: position 32,502,736 of record NC_136263.1, read on the forward strand.
CTCTCTGGGCTCTGTCCCCCAAATATTCCTTCAGGTCGCACAAGATCTGCTTGCAACCCTCTTATGGTTAAACTGCCAAAATCAAGACTTTCTGCTCACCTTCACTCCTTCATTCCTCTTTTCTCCCGCCTCTGGAACAAACTCCCTCACTCTCTTCAATCCCACTGCACCCTCCAGGTCTTTAAAACAGCTGTTCACCACCATCTCTTATCCTCCCCCATCCAAAACCTTGATCTTTTCTACCCCTGCTAATTTTGGTCCCCTTGTGTTTTATACCTCTCCCCCCCGCCCTCCCCCTCCCACGCCTCCTGCCCCCAAACCCTCTCCCTCCCACACTTCTCCCTGCTCTCAAATGTTGTGGTTGTGTGCTTCCCCATCTTGTCTTCCACTCCCTCTTTTTGTGTGTTTTGTTTGTCTGGTTGATTTGTTTGTGAAATAAATGTTAGCTATTTCACGAGCCTCGATTCAGTATACAAAAAAAAAAAAAAAAAAAAAAAAAAAAAAAAAAAAAAATTCCTTCCCAAGTTTACATTTACTACTGGAAGTGTGCAATTGTTTGAACATGGAGGAGGTGGTTTTATCGTTTCATTCTTGTCACACACGAGCAGAAAAAAGAAAAAAAAACAGATTCAAGGGAGTTGAGGGGCACAAACTGCCAAAAACACATCCAAATGGTGTTGGCAATTGCCTTGATTTATTGTAATGCAGGCCTGTAATAAATTTATTTTCAGTGGCTATTAGCGTTCAACAACGGCTAATCCACATTTCATTCGGCTGACCTTTGATGGTCAAGCTGTGTCATTAATCTGTGCTTGAGTAAGAAATTTTAAATTATAGGCTCGTACATCTGTTTTATCAACGAGCTTAGTCTTCACTATTAATACGATTATTACCCCGTGCTCGCGAAGCGAAAATCAGGGTTAGGCATTCGGTTGCGTACGTGTGCCGTACGTGCGTGTCTGCATTTTAAAAATTCATTTTCTCGGCAACCGTTAGTCCGATTGACATGAAATTTTACCATAGGAGCGCCTCTGCCAGTATATATTTTTTGCTGATAATTATGACGTCATAGGTCACGTGGTACGGACGCCATCTTGGAAAACGTTATACCTCTATCTATGTTGTATAGAAAAAGAAAAAAAAACAGAAAAAAAAACTATCTCCCAAACCGCTTAATGGAAAAAATTGAAACATGGCTCATTGTCAAGTACTCCCTTTGGGGAATAAGATATGTTAATTATGATGTCATAGGTGCCTCCATTATGACGTCATAATTCAACAAATACAATGCTTGATCTGATCAGTATGAAAAAAAAAAAATCCTCTGCAACTGTTAGTCCGATGAACACAAAATTTTCAGAATATGAGCGGCTCCTCCTGTAGAATTGTTTGAATGATAATTATGATGTCATTGGTCCCGTGATATAAGCGCCATCTTGGAAAAAATCAAAAAAAGTTGCACCTCTATATCTCCGAAACCTCTCCATGGAAAAAATTGAAATATGGCTCGATGTCAAGCACCCCCCTTGGGGAATAAGATATGTTAATTATTTTTTTTTGTACACAGAATCGAGGCTCGTGAAAGAGCTAACATTTATCACACAAAAAAATCAAACGGACACACAAAGTATATAATAAGGGGAGCGGTAGACAAGATGGGGAGAGAAGGGGAAGCACACAAATACAACATTTGAGAGCAGGGACATCGGGAGATCTGTGGGAGGGAAAGGGCTTGGGGGGGAGGAGGTGTGGGGAGGGGGGGCGTGGGGGTGGCTCGAAGTATAAAACACAAGGACACTACAAGGACTTCCAGGAAAGAAATTGGTAATGATGTCATCAGTACCGTAATAATGACGTCATAATTTGGCAAGTACAACACTTGATTTGATCAGTATGAATTTTTTTTCTCTGCAATTCTTGGACCGATTGACACGAAATTTTCACTATAGGAGCGCCTCCTCCTGGAGAATATTTTAATGATAATTATGACATCATGGTTTAGCGGTAAAGGCACCATCTTGCAAAAACCCGAAAAAACTTTGCCCCTCTATCTCCGACCCCGCTCCATGGAAGAAATTGAAACATGGCTCATTGTCAAGTACTCCCCATGGGGAATAAGATATGTTAATGATGATGTCATCGGTGCCTTCATTATGACGTCATAATTCGACATGTCACCACCATCTCTTATCTTCCCCCATCCAAAACCTTGATCTTTTCTACCCCCGCTAATTCACCCCAGATCCACCTTGTTTGAAATTCCAACTTCTTTCCTGGAAGTCCTGGCAGTGTCCATATGTTTTATACCTCTCCCACTGCCCCCTTCCCACGCCCCCCCCCCCAAAGCCCTCGCCCTCTCTCAGATCTCTCGATGTCTCCATGTCTCTCGGTCCCTGCTCTCAAATGTTGTGTTTGTGTCCTTCCCCCTCTCTCCCCATCTTGTCTACCGCTCCCTATGTTATATGTTTTATGTGTCGGTTTGTCTTTCTGTGTAATTAATGTTTGCTCTTTCACGAGCCTCGATCTTGTATACAAAAAAAAAAAAAAAAAAAAAATACAACGCTTGATCTGATCAGTATGCAAAAAAAAAAAAAAAATCTGCAACTATTGGTCTGATGGACACAAAATTTTCACCATAGGCCAGAGAGTTGCCAGACAGTGCTATACTGCCAGAGAAACAAAGGTTCTTCCCAACATGTAGCCAATGTGGTTAGCAGATGCTCAGAGTGTACCTGAGAGCACCTAAAATCCCAAAGCTTCCAGTCCGCTTAATCGGGCCCCTGACCCCACACCTGCATAGCTTTATGCTCGCAGCATCTAGGTGAGTATGCACTCTGTTCCCTTCATTTCTGGAAACCCCCTTTCAAGAAATATTGGATCTGCCCCATGGAGTACACAATAGATATATACACACTTGCTCCATTATATATAGACTTGTTGGCCGTCACCAACGGGTGAGTGGCAGTAAAATTATATATAAACTTCCCCTGGTATTACTCCACGGACCGGTAGCTTTCCTTCTGCAGACCGGCGGTTAAGGATCTGTGGGATAGAGCATGGACTCATAGACTGGGAGCCCATGGGGGTCAGCCTAGCTCCGTGGTTCTTAACCTGGGTTCGACCGAACCCCAGGGGTTCAGTGAGCCAGTCTCAGGGGTTTGGCGGAGGTCCTCCGAAACGCATTGCAATTTGTTGTTTTTTAGTTTTGTATCAATTTTGAATCTATGTGTAATTACGCTTATTATTAATATTATTATTATTTTGCTATGTATGTTACGAACGAATGGAAATGTTATTTGTAATTGTATTCCCATCCCATTCATGGTTTCTCTGGTCTGTGTTTATGATAAGTTGTTTCACACTGACTGTAGTAAGTTGAATCAATGAGCAACTTGCTAATTATTCTGTTGATGGTGCTTACTTGCTTACGTACTTACTGGATTTTGGACTTTGCAGGTGTTCGGAAATTCCAGTGAATAGCCTCGATTAGCTTGCTGTGTGCCGTGCGTCATTGGTCGCGCCTTACTTTGGAGTTACTGATTAATTGAAAAGTAAGTTGGAAATGTTTGTGGATATGCAGGGCGGGTTCAGAGTTATATTAAAATCAAAAGGGGATGGTGATTATAAAATATGGTTGAATTACTCAGAAAACTAGGTGGAGGTGATATAACTCCTTTGGTCGCAATTCAAAACTAACAATTCGCAGTTTTCTATGTAATATTATAATGGGATTTGAGGTGACATAGAGTTGAGTAGATAATAAATCCCATCATCGTAACTATAAGTTATGTTTTCTTCGTTAAAATTTCTCAGTTTTCAGAGGGTTTTTTCTCAGTTTTCATGATTATATTTAAGCATGTTCCTTTTTAAATTTTTGTCATATAATTATTTGCCCGAACTCAATTAAGATCAGTTTGTTTTATTATTACTAGGGCATGCCCGTACTATATCTATATCTAAAATTATATCCCCCCCCTCTATTTACATGAAATGGTTTGGTCCAAAGCGAACGGCTTGCGAGTACGGTGACAATCCCCCCCCTCTATTTACATGAAATGGTTTGGTCCATTCGCAAAGCCAAAGCGAACGGCAGTTACGAATCGCAGTTACGATGAATCGCAAAGTAGTTTTAATTAGTTTTAAAACATAGTTTAACGCCAACATAGTTTGCCAACGTGAAATAAATGAATACGCTCTCAAATGTGCCGTCCGAGGCAGAGTCTGTTCGGCACGTTCGGCACACGTGATAGCTCGCTGCTCTCTGATTGGTTGAATCGTTTTTTGGACATAGCTCGGTAACTACTTGTCCGATTAATATGAAACCTTGAAAAGGCACATCCTCGCGTCCCCAGCAATATACCTGGCAAGTTTCAAGTATATCGGACCGGTAGTTGTCGAGAAACAGCGGTCGCATACACACACACACACAGACAGAGATTAGTGGAATTATAGATAGATTATTTTTGCAGTGTCGAGCAAAAAAAGGAAATAGTCGGAGGATTACGTGCGGTACGGGTTCACGTGTTTGACGGAATGGGACGGCGTCCTCAATGCATGCTTTGCAATGTCAAGTTGAGCAACTCCAGCCAAGCACCAGCAAAACTACGGGAACACTTCAAAAAACTGCACGGCGAGGGGCAGTACAAAGACGCAACGCTGGATGAATTCAAATTGAAGAGAGTCCGATTCGATGCAAGTGCTACCTTGCCCACTCTCGGCTTGGTTCCAATTGACAAACCGATCCTCACCGCGTCGTGTGAAATTGCGTACCTGATCGCAAAGCAGGGCAAACCGCACACCGTTGGCGAGACACTCATCAAACCGGCTGCGTTGAAGATGGCCAACATCATGCTGGGAAAAGCGACTGAAAACAAGTTGTCTCTCGCTACACTCTCAAATGACACCATCAGATGCAGAATGGACGACATGAGCGACGACATCCTCGCCCAGGTAGTTGCAGATTTAGTCGCGAGCCCGACAAAATTCAGCCTTCAACTCGACGAGACCACCGACGTTTCGAATTTGAGCCAGCTCATCTTATTTGTGCGTTATGTCAAAGGAGACGAGATCAAGGAAGACTTTCTGTTCTGCAAGCCGCTCACAACAACGACGAAGGCAGCTGACGTGAAGAAGCTTGTGGACGACTTCTTCAGAAGCAACGGCCTCTCGTGGAACGTGGTGTCTGCAGTTTGCTCGGACGGAGCTCCAGCCATGCTGGGATGCAACTCCGGGTTTGGAGTGCTGGTGAAGGCTGATGCACCACACATCATCGTCACGCACTGCGTCCTGCACAGACCCGCGCTGGCATCAAAAACCCTGCCTCCAAAACTGGCCAATGTTCTGAAAATCGTCGTTGAAACTGTGAATTACGTGCGAAGCCGTGCTCTGAATCATCGCATCTTCAAAGAGCTGTGCAATGAAATCGGCTCTGAATTTGAAGTCCTTCTCTACCACTCTAACGTTTGATGGTTATCACGAGGGAAGGTAGTGAGCCGTGTTTTTGCCTTGCGTGTAGAATTAGCCCTGTTTTTGCGACAACACCAGCATTGCCATGCAACACACTTCCAAGAGTCAGAGTTCATCCTCGCATGGCGTACTTGGCTGACATCTTCGACGCACTCAATCATCTCAATTGCCAGATGCAGGGCGGTGGAGTGAATGTCATCGAATCTGAAGAAAAGCTGAGCGCTTTCCGAAAGAGGTCACCGTTGTGGAGGCGGCGAACAGAGAACGACAACTTCACGAACTTTTCGCTACTGGACGAGTGCGTGAGCGGGATCGAAGATGAGTCTGAAGTTGGAGGCACTGCTGTACCGGGGGAGCTGAAGCAAGCGATTGCCACGCACTTGGATGAGCTGGGAAAGTCATTCGACAGCTACTTCCCCGACCAAGAGCAATACCCAGCATGGGTGCGGCAGTCGTTTACTTTCGACGTTGCAACGGCAGATGTCAACGACCAATACCTCGACGACCTCATCAAACTTCAGCAGAGCCAGACTCAACAACAACTCTTCGGCACAACAACGCTCTCAACGTTTTGGTGCCACCAAATGGAAGGGTATCCTCGCATCGCTAAAATTGCCCTCGAGATCCTCACGCCGTTCGTTACAACGTATCTCTGCGAGCATGCGTTTTCGAAACTGGTGGACATTAAAACAAAGAAAAGTAGCAGGCTTGCATGCGAAAATGATTTGACGGTGGCCCTTGCCAAAACAAAACCACTCATTTCCCAGATCGCCTCCCGAAAAGAAGAACAGAAAACGCATTAAGATGCAATTCTTCTTAAATTTTTTTGGTCAAATTTGAGGGGTTCCGCGAGTGTTCGGTGGGTTTCGTTCGGGTTCGGCGCCTTTAAAAAGGTTAAGAAGCACTGGCCTAGCTGGAAATATAACCAATTTTCATGTATATGGCAATGGTCCATGTGCATGTCCATGTAAGGAAATGGACGTCTGCCAGGCACATTGTGGTGGGTGTGGTCAGAAGGGCCATTAGAAAGGGACCCCAAAATTGAGCTAGATCAGCTCTGAGTTGACCTGATGAAACCTACTGGAAAATGTTTGGCGTAGTCCCGGGTATCATGAATGGCCACTGCCAGACATTTTCAGTGGTGGGTTGTGCCTGCCAGACACTGTAGGTTGGCAACTGCTGCTCAGGCTTGATGGGTCTAATGGTTTCCTCCTGTAGCATTGATTTTCCTGGAACTCCATAGGAAAAAAGGCCCACCTGCTGTTTCCATGCAGCAAGGAAATAGGACAACCACTTCAGCAGGGCTGGCACCCTGAATACCAAACAACGATAATATAGGAATTGAGGGTGGATGACAGCCATGTTCTAAGGTGTCCCAATTCCGTATTGCTTAAGAATAAAATGTATCGCACCTCTCCCCCATTATTGTCCCCTGTCGCACAGCGGAGCGAAAGGGGGACTATGGTTTTCCCCTCCGTCCGTGTGTCCGTCCGTGCGTGCGTGCTGGCGTGCGTGCGTAAGCGAAGGACCGAATTCGAATTTGATGTGTGGGTGCAAACCACGTCAAAATCAAAGATGGCCACCACCATGTATGTCTGATGCCATGTATGTCTGAACCTTGTGAGATGAATATCTTGAAAAATAAGCGAAGTACCAACTTCTAATCTGGTGTGTGGGTGTATCTAGGCATAAGGAAGAACGCTATTGAAAATTGGGTCGCCACGTCAAAATCCAAGATGGCCGCCGCCATGTATCTCTGATGCCATGTATGTCTGAACCTTGTGAGATGAATATCTTGAAAAATAAGCAAAGTACCAACTTCTAATTTGGTGTGTGGGTGTATCTCGGCATAAGGAAGAACGCTATTGAAAATTGGGTCGCCACGTCAAAATCCAAGATGGCCGCCATCATATATATATGTCTGAACCTTGTGAGCGAAATATCTTGAAAAATAAGAGAAGTACCAACTTCTCATCTGGTGTGTGACTGTATCTATGCACAAGCAAGAAGGCTGTTTAAAATTGGGTCGCCACGTCAAAATCCAAGATGGCCGCCGCCATGTATGTCTGAACCTTGTGAGATGAATATCTTGAAAAATAAGCGAAGTACCAACTTCTAATTTGGTGTGTGGGTGTGTATCGGCATAAGGAAGAAGGCTATTGAAAATTGGGTCGCCACGTCAAAATCCAAGATGGCCGCCACCATATATATGTCTGAACCTTGAGTGAAATATCTTGAAAAATAAGCGAAGTACCAACTTCTAATCTGGTGTGTGGGTGTATCTAGGCACAAGCAAGAAGGCTGTTTAAAATTGGGTCGCCACGTCAAAATCCAAGATGGCCGCCGCCATGTACGTCTGAACCTTGTGAGATGAATATCTTGAAAAATAAGCGAAGTACCAACTTCTAATCTGGTGTGTGGGTGTATCTAGGCACAAGCAAGAAGGCTGTTTAAAATTGGGTCGCCACGTCAAAATCCAAGATGGCCGCCGCCATGTATGTCTGAACCTTGTGAGATGAATATCTTGAAAAATAAGCGAAGTACCAACTTCTAATTTGGTGTGTGGGTGTATCTCGGCATAAGGAAGAACGCTATTAAAAATTGGGTCGCCACGTCAAAATCCAAGATGGCCTCCTCCATGTATGTCTGAACCTTGTGAACGAAATATCATATCATTGCATGTTTTCTGCGTCTTCCACTTTGTCAACTCACATCACTTCACCGACGGGGGACCGAGGCGTAACGCTTGTTTTTCTGCATTCAGCCCTTGGTAGAGGTATACATCCCTGGTGCTCATTGCTCTCATGGATAACCTGTCCCAGGCTGACTATCTATAAACCAGCCTCAAGGGACTGCTGTGACTTCTGAATGGAGGCCTAGAGCCAAGTAGTTTCTTGAACTACCTTAGCCCTTAATGTTGTGCAAGGAATATGTCTGCAGCATTTTGAAGTAGGGCTTCGCTCGTTGGGCTGGTGCTGCTGATTTATTTATCCCAATGCAGCAAGTATGTATTAGCATGGACTTTACCTTCTCCGTATGCAGCAACAGCATCTCATCGAGCTGATCCGTGGCCGGCAAACAGAGGCAGCACTAGAGTTTGCGCAATCACAACTGGCTGAGCGTGGAGAGGAGAGTAGTGAATGCTTGCTCGAGATGGAGCGTACTCTGGCACTACTTGCTTTTGATTGCCCCGAGCAATCACCATTTGGAGAGCTGCTGCACCCTTCACAGCGGCAAAAGGTGAGGAAAATGAAAGATATAGTTGGTGTGCAGAATTTGATATAGTTAGTTCTGGTGTGATGTTTATCATGTTGTTCTCTTATTTAGCATGAGGAAAGCTATAGCTTGTCAAGTGTAAAAGTTTCCCGTAAGATGAAAGTTAATTGGAATGTTTAGCTTGCAGGACCGTCTTGTCTGTCTGTCACTGAACTACTTCCTCAGTTTTTGGGCTAGCCCCACCAAACTTTCTGTGGAACCTTTTGGGTTCCCAGTAGGTGTCCGAAGGTGGGTGGGAGATTTCATAAATTTTCAATAAAATTATGATTGGGTTTACTCCAATATGAAACTGCTCTCTCTCCGTGTGTTAACACATTCGCAGCATTAGCAATTTCTCAATGCAATTGAGATTCTTGGTTTGCACCCATGAAATGCCGCAATTCTTTTTTCATAAACCTTCTCAAAACATTTTTCCTACCCATGTGTAGCACCTCGTCAAGTGCTTTTATAATTTAGAACATTTTATCTCTATCTGATCAAGATGTTTGTAAATGTGACCACTTGACATTAAGTGGCGTCGTTTCATCTCTCGCTATATTAGGAATGTGCTGCCCATTTGACCCCTTGTGGTTGTGGAACTATGGATGGCCTGACCAATGACCATGTATCCCATGAGCTGTGGTGGTTTTGATTGGGTTTGATTGTTTAACAGTAGAACCTGCATGCAGCATTCAGCACAGTACCATATGGGGATTTGCAGTGGAAATGGAAAACTCGTGTGGGTTGCACAGGCAACTGGTCTTCTTGGATTGGCTGAAAGCTGATAGCTGTGAAACTCATCACTAGAAAATTTACATCGTGAATTCAAATTCAAATCTCATCTTTCAGGAATGGTTCTGAGGTTAATCTTGTTTATAAATACTATGAGAACCAGTCCTTGAGGATGGGACTATTTGCTCAGAATTGCGGATTGGGCGATCCGCCCGGACATGCGGGGGATGCGGTCCGCCCGGACATGCTGAGGATGCGGTCCGCCCGGACATGCGGAGGATGCGGTCCGCCCGGACATGCGGAGGATGCGGTCCGCCCGGGCTTGCGGAGGATGCGGTCCGCCCGGGCTTGCGGAGGATGCGGTCCGCCCGGGCTTGCGAGGATGCGGTCCGCCCGGGCTTGCGGAGGATGCGGTCCGCCCGGGCTTGCGGAGGATGCGGTCCGCCCGGGCTTGCGGAGGATGCGGTCCGCCCGGGCTTGCGGAGGATGCGGTCCGCCCGGGCTTGCGGAGGATGCGGTCCGCCCGGGCTTGCGGAGGATGCGGTCCTCCGCCCGGGCTTGGAGGATGCGGTCCGCCCGGGCTTGGAGGATGCGGTCCGCCCGGGCTTGCGGAGGATGCGGTCCGCCCGGGCTTGCGGAGGATGCGGTCCGCCCGGGCTTGCGGAGGATGCGGTCCACCCGGGCTTTTTTTTTTTTTTTTTTTTTGTATACAAGGTCGAGGCTCGTGAAAGAGCGAACATTAATCACACAGAAAGACAAACCGACACATAAAACATATAACATCGGGAGCGGTAGACAAGATAGGGAGAGAGGGGGAAGGACACAAACACAACATTTGAGAGCAGGGACCGAGAGACATGGAGACATCAAGAGATCTGAGAGAGGGCGAGGGCTTTGGGGGGGGGGGGGGGCATGGGAAGGGGGCGGTGGGAGAGGTATAAAACATATGGACACTGCCAGGACTTCCAGGAAAGAAGTTGGAATTTCAAACAAGGTGGATCTGGGGTGAATTAGCGGGGGTAGAAAAGATCAAGGTTTTGGATGGGGGAAGATAAGAGATGGTGGTGAACAGCTGTTTTAAAGACCTGGAGGGAGGAGTGGGATTGAAGGGAGTGAGGGAGTTTGTTCCAGAGGCGGGAGAAAAGAGGAATGAAAGAGTGAAGGTGAGCAGAGAGCCGAGATTTCGGCAGTTTAACCATCAGAGGGTTGCTGGCAGATCTTGTGCGACCTGTAGGAATATTTGGGGGACAGAGCACAGAGAGAGCTGGGGGTGCAAGGCCGGAGAGGAGTCGGTAGAAGACAGAAAGACCACCGGACCTGCCTGCGGTGAGTGAGTGAAAGGCCCTCAGAGATAGCTTCATCGCGGGAGATTCCAATAATTCTGAAAGCTTTGGTTTCAACAGCGTGAAGCCGAGCTAGGTGTGAGGCAGGAGCACCGGCCCATAGGGGAGAACAGTATTCCATTGAGCTGCGGATGAAAGCCTTGTATGTGGTGAGGAGCTCAGGTGTGCCGAGGAAGGACTTCGCACGACGGAGGATGCCCAGTCGGCGACTGGCTTTGGAGGCCAGCTTGGAAATGTGGTTTTCCCAAGAAAGATCATGGCAGATAGTGAGACCCAAAATCTTGAGCGACAGAACTTCTTGGAGAGGATTGTTGAGAAAGTAGATGGGAGGGTTGTCCAGTCGATCTTTTCGGAGAGACATAGTAAGAGCGTGAGATTTGTCAGGATTGAAAGACATGTTCCACTTGTTTGACCAGTCTGTGATTTTGTCCAGGTCTTCAGAGAGTGAGGAGGCAGCAGACTGCCGATCTGAGGGAAGAGGAATGGAGCGGCAGAGAGTGGAGTCATCAGCAAAGAGATAGAGAGGATTTTCGAGAGAGTCAGAGAGATCATTGATGAAGACCAGAAAAAGCACGGGGCCCAGAACACTGCCTTGGGGAACTCCAGCCTGAACAGGAAGAGGAGATGAGAGAAACCCATTCAGGGCCACACGTTGACGACGACTAGAGAGGAAGTCCGCCAGCCATGCGTGGAGATTTCCATGGATACCAAAGGAGGAGAGTTTGGTGAGCAGAGCGGGGTGCCAGACCGTGTCGAAGGCACGTGATATGTCGAGGGAGACAGCTCTAATTTGCTGTTTGGCATTGAGGACCTCCATCCATTGTTGAGACAGCAGAAGCAGCATGTCCAGAGTAGAGTGACCTGGTCTGAAACCAAATTGATGATCAGAGATCAAGCCATTGGAGAAGAGGAAAGATTTCATATCCGAAGCAATGATGGATTCCATGACTTTGCTGATAATTGGGAGAAGGCTGATTGGTCTGTAGTTGCTAGGATCTGTTTTTGCACCTTTTTTGTGCAAAGCGGTGATGTTGGCTGATTTCCAAGCAGATGGCAGTTGACCTTGAGCAAAAGAGAGGGTGAAGAGAACAGAGAGAGGGTGAGATAGAGCAGCAGAGCAGGATTTTAGGACCCGTGGGCTGATGCCGTCGGGTCCAGTTGCAGAATCAGAGTCGAGGGTTGACAGAAACTTTTCCACCTTGTCAGGAGGAAAGGACACGGAGTCCAGGAGCAGCAGGGTACGACTGGGTATGGTGGGTACAGAGAGGGATGGGTTTGGGACACAAGATTTAGAGGCAAACACAGAGTTGAGGCATTCAGCTTTTTCACGTGCGGAGTCAGCTGTGTAGCCGTTTGAGGTAAGGGAGGGGATGGAGGGGGAACAAACACCAGAAACGGATTTGACCAGACGCCACCAGGATTGGGAAGAGGGAGACAGATAAGAGAGTTCGGTCTTGAGAACGGAGAGATATTGTTTCCTGGCTCTCCTGAGGGTGGACACACACTTGTTTCGGGCTTTGTGAAAGGAAATGAGATTTCCTTCCGTTGGATTTGCTTTCCAGGAGACGAAGGCAAGTTGTTTCTGGGCAACAGCCTCACCACAAGATTCCGTGTACCATGGACGGGAGGAAGGGTATGACAACTGAAGACGAGATGGGATAAATCTGTGCATGAGAGAGAGCAATTTACTTTGGAAGAATTCCCAGGATGAGTTGATGTCAGAGGTGGTAGAGATGGGAGACCAGTCCAGATGATTGATGGCTGCTTGAAGACCGTGCCAGTTGGCCTGAGTGAAATGCCAGACTCGTCGACGCTGAGCAGGCTCCCTGAGGATGGTCAGAGAGATGTCCACTTTAACAAGGACATGATCAGATGATCCGATCGGAGCAGAAGGAGAGCAGCAGACATTTTCAGGGAAGTTAGTCATAACCAAGTCCAGAAGAGAAGATGTTCCGTTGACTGAGATCCGGGTCGGGAAATTGACAGATTGTGTCAGTCCCAGTGAGTCGCAGAAGTCCTTTGCTGAGGAGCCATGGCTGGTGAGAGAGGTACCCACACCCAGCCAACTGGCATGATGACAGTTGAAATCACCACATATGAGGAAGAGAGAGTTGGGATGAGTAGATAGAAGTTGGTCCATATCATCAGACAGCGAGATGTAGATGGAGTCATCACTGTTTGGTGGACGGTACAACACACATATGAACAAGAGGTGGGAGCGAAGGGGAAGCCGTAGCCAGAGGTATTCCTGGGGGTGAGGTGGAGAGAGTGCAGTGCAGGGCGAGTGAGGAAGAGAGTTTTTGATAAAGATAGCAACCCCGCCTCCAGGACGAGGCTCAGGTCTATCATGCCGGAGGAGGGAGTAGCCCGGGAGAGATACTATGGAATCAGAGACATCATAAAGGAGGAAAGTTTCTGTTAAGCAGATCACGTCTGGTTTGACAGAAGCAACCTGTATGGAGAGATCAGTTAAGTTTGAACGAAGGCCCCGGATGTTTGAGGTCCATACCGTTAATGAAGAGGAAGGGGGAGCATCAGATACAGAACAGGGAGGAGGAGGGGTAGGGTAAGATGTGGAAGAGGTGGAAGAGGTAGGGAGAGCTGTTGAAGGTGTGTCAGAGATTTCAGAATAGCTCGGAGAAAGGGAAGGATGGGGCGGACAAAAGGTTTGATGGTGATTGGGTGAGCCACAATGAGGTGTTATTTGAGGAGGGGGAAGAGCGAGGCAGAAGGTTGGGGGAGATGGAGGTGAGAGTTTGAAGGGGGAAGAAGCGGGGAGGACGCTTTGAGGAGGGGGAGTGAGAGGGGGGAAATTGAGAAGCAATGAGGGTGGGGAGATTTGAAGGGGAGGGGTGAGGGGGGAGTTTGGGAGGGAAGGGACAAGGGGAGGGATTTGAAAGGGATGGGATATGGGGGAGATTTGGAGGGGAGGGGTGAGGCAGGAGTCTAGGAGGGGAGGGGCGAGGGGGCGTCTTGGCGGGGAGGGGTGAGGGGGTAGTTTAGGAGGGAGGGGGCAAGGGGGGAGATTTGAAAGGGATGGGTGATGGGGAAGATTTTGAGGGGATGGGTTATGGGGAAGATTTTGAGGGGATGGGTTATGGGGAAGATTTGGAGGGGAGGGGTGAGATTGGATTTTTGAAAGTGTACGATTTATGGGAAACGAACATTTATTGCAAAATGAGTTTCTTGTGACCTTCGAGTTAAAAATACGTTTAAGGACGCTGGATGGAGGATGGAGTGCAGGAGAGTTTAGGGAATGTAGAAAAAAGGCACTATAGGAGATGGATATTTTTTTTGGGATGAATTGATTTGGTGAGCAAGTCGAAAGCAGCCTTTTAAAGAAGAAGAAGAAAAAGGTGTTATAAAATATGACGGAATACATAACTTGAGGGGAAAGTGTAAACATTGAAGGTTAATGAGTGAAAACTATCTGGGGAAATGGGGGGAGAAACACGTGGTCGAAGAACGAACGAACGAATAAGAATGAATAAACGAATGAGAACAGAGAAGGAAATTTTTTTTTTTTTTTGAGTTGAAATTTACACAAGGAAGTAGGAGGCTATGGGTGAAAAGACTGGGAATACAGAGAACGAAAGTTATTGGATCACAAACGACGGACCGCTGAGAGAAAAACAAAGCCTCAAGGTTGTACAGTGCACACTGTACAAGGCCTCAAGACACGACACGAATTAACACGATTTTCAATACAGGTATGAAAGATTTGCACCGAAAAATCTTCGTCGGGACACAATATACGTACAACACCATAAATATACAGTTTTAACGAAAATACAAATGGGAACAATCACTTAACTTCGATTTCAAATCTTTCGCGACGCGGCAAAGGCCTTGCTCGCGACACGGCAAACAGACGATCAATTTATGAAAGATAAACACCGAGAAACAACCAAAGTTGCACACAATAACTTCACACACCGAAAGATAAATACAGTTTCGACAAAATACAATTGTGAACAGACTTAACTTCGAAAAACGTGGAGATCGTGTGCAGCTTCGAAAATCCCTCCCACCGTCTCCGAGATCTCGCGAGACCTCCGAGCAAGAGACTTGCGGACAGAGTGGTTCCCTCAGAATTGTCGTATGACTTGTAAAACCCCCTTGCGGAGGATGCGGTCCGCCCGGGCTTGCGGAGGATGCGGTCCGCCCGGGCTTGCGGAGGATGCGGTCCGCCCGGGCTTGCGGAGGATGCGGTCCGCCCGGACTTGCGGAGGATGCGGTCCGCCCGGGCTTGCGGAGGATGCGGTCCGCCCGGGCTTGCGGAGGATGCGGTCCGCCCGGGCTTGCGGAGGATGCGGTCCGCCCGGACTTGCGGACAGAGTGGTTCCCTCAGAATTGTCGTATGACTTGTAAAACCCCCTTTTACTGAGAGCAGTGCTTTGCCAGACAGGTTTACAAAGATAATTAGGGTCTCTCCCCCACTCCCACTCTACCCCAGGGGACAATGAATTTGCTTTCCTGCCTAAAACCATCCCATGCAGAGTATAAGCAATAGTTTACAACCCCTTCAGTCCAGTGGGCCAGGAGTGCATCAAAGTCTGGAAACGCACACTGATTTTGATGTTCAGGGAGATCTTTACAGCAGAACCTCTTCCTGATTTAACGACTGTTATAATGGTACTCCAGGTGATTACCATTCTCCTGTAGCACCATTGTCAAAAGCATTGATGGATCCTTTTTCTCTCTGATTATAAAGTTCAAGCCTCATACCCATGACCTAAAACGGAGGATGTAATGCTCCAGGAGACACTTTTTAGTTAACAACTTGGTTTCTTCTCATGTTTTCCATAAGAGGAAAGCATCCTTTGCTTTAGAAATTGTTCTTTTTACCTCACCCTTCTTGCCCTCTTCTGTGTCAAACTGGAGATATTTGTATTTTTCTTGTTGATGGTTAAATTTTAATACAGTGCCGCTGACCAGCCTACTTTTATAGTGTGCCAAAATGTCCTTCAGAACAGTTAGACAAAGTTATCCATTGTAGCTGGAACAGTTTTACATTTACTTTAACCATACGTTGATTTTTGTACCTTGAATGTGGATCAAGTCAGTTATTCGCACTGGTCCCGAATTGTTTGCCTCAACCACCCTTGGTTTGACATTTGCTGCAAGGCCTATAAGGGCCTGTCTCGCAGACCCAAATGGCCTTCAGCACGATCCGACCATGTTGTCTAATGACACGTTTAGTTGCCTGTGCTCACACGGGATTCTAAACAGGTTTGGGATGGAATGGCAAAAATGCAAATGGTGTCTTCTGTCATTGAGCTGGCAAGTTGGGAGCAGCAATTCACATTTATTGCCACTTCTGATGCAATGTATATTCTCCAATTGTGGCGAGGTGTTACATTTGAAACTGTTTGTTCGATATATGTACCTTTTTGATGCCGAGGGCCCGCAATAAAAAATTGTATTGGTGCGGAAGTCAGTGACCAATTGCAAATTGAGGATATTCGATTGAATCATAAGTTACAGGTATCACTTGGGTTGCACCAGGAAGTTGAATGCCTTGGTTTCATTTTGGAAGCAGTTTTTAGTGGTAGTTTTATTTCTGGAACTACTTTCAATAACCTGTAACAAAAAGGCAGCTGTGGTTGTTATCTTGCCTTTGTGTGACCTTTTGAGAACTATGCATTCGGCCGTTAAAATCAGTTTGTTCGTTCATATGCAGCACAAGGCTGTCGAGCTGAGGGCACGGCCATGCTGCTGATGCAGTAGCCTCTGCTGGTTGGGGCAGGAATTTGGAATTTGTTCAGAGTGCCGGCGCGTTACTTTTCGTGAAGGACTCCGTGAGATCTTTAACGTGTACCAGCAAATGCTGGCAGATGGGACGCCCAGTTTAACGTCCCTCTGAAAGATGGCACACACATTGATGAATCACCTTGCCTGTGAAACACTGGGATGACAGTTTATATCTGGGTTGGGTTTCAAACCCAGGCTAGACAGCTTGGAGGGGAGTGCGTGTATCTATTGGCCACCCTGCCAGCCCTAAATTCAAAAGGAAGGAAATACAATCTTTATCATGTCTGTTGCAAATCAAGTGGGGCATTTAATATGTGGTCTATTCTTATTTTGTAAACTTATCTTGGAATGTTTAACTCCTTGATTATTAGGGATTGATGAACCTTGCATCTGTGAGCCTGCACAATACAAGCTTCAGACGATGCGGTAAATGTCTTCGGCAGGTTTGGGGTGAAGTGAATACGGCCGTGCTGGACTGTGACAACCACGATTCGACGCCCAAACTGGCCAAACTGTTGAAACACTTGCTGTGGGCTCAGGGTGAACTCGATCAGAAGAAAGCCAAGTATCCCCGTATGGCGGACCTCGGAAAAGGCACGCTCGAGGATTTCAAGTGAATAATTTTGATCGTCTTAGCCAGGTTGCATTACATAGCCACGTGACGTGCATGCTAGTATCGTCATGCCTTGGGTGTGTTGCCGCGCAGGAACACATGCACCATTAGGTGAAGCTGTGGTGGAGTTGGGAGCACTGTATAAACGTGTGCACAATCCTTTTTTTTTTTGTGTTTTTATTATTAAACATTTCATTTGGAGTAAAACCAACTGGCATTGCTTTGTACTGATGGAAATTGGTATTTCAAATTTTGTGTACTTTATCTCCTTCAGCCGATTGAAATTCAAACCATCAAATTCCGCTTTTCACAAAGCAAGGCCGAATAGTAAGGGCAATGACATTGAGCTGCAACGAGCCAAGTACCCCTCCATTCCCCCTTCACTTGACACTTATTTTTACAGAGGGCGATTGAAAGCGGCTTCTGACTTTTAAGTTGATGTTGGAAATATTCCCAAGAAAGAAAATACGAATGTACAGTACACAGTTGTGCATCTTGGCTAATTTTTTTTTCTTTCTTTGCAATATCATCAATTGTACAAGGTGTGCATTGTCTTTGAATACAAAATACATTTCAAAAAAAAGGTTTGAGCCACAGGTGAGCAGAGCACATAAAAGGGTAAAGCAAGATTTGTTCTTGGATTGAAGATTGCAACAAAATTTAACATTTTGAGGATGTTCACAATCCCAGTGAAATTCACAACCATTGAGATTGATGCAACGTTTGGTGGTTGAGGATAGAAACCCAAAACCTACCGACCGACGTTTTACAACAAAAAAAAGCAATCGAGTGAAGGAGTCCTAATAGTCGGTAGATTCTGCTTTCCAGCCATTCAACCGATTGCAAACCGGCATTTTTCAGGTAACGGAAAAATCCGAATGAAGTAAAATGGTGTTGGTTTGTGCCGCCACAGGAATGGATTTTGACAACTTTCCACAGTGTGCAACTTGGATGCTATTAAATGTTTAACAAACCTTGGAGTGAACTTGTCTGTTTGCCAAAGCACAGATTCATTAACTTTTGCCAAATTGAAAGTTTAAAAAAGTTGCTCAAGCACACTACGCTTCATGGTTAAAGTGCAGTGATAATTTTCAACCAATTCATTCAAGGAGGGGAGGGGGCTGTGTGCCAGTGTTGAAGGTGGAGATGCTACATCTTGCCCAGGACAGCAGCCAGGATGGCCATGCGTACAAACATGCCGTTTTCTGCTTGGCGGAAATATGCTGCTCGAGGGTCAGAATCCACTTCAGCGCTAGAGTACATTTTTGGGTTGTGATGGGTCGATGGGGAGAGGGATTGGTGATGACAGATTGGGAAAAAAGTTTTAGCCATATCTCAATCCAACATTGTTGGGGCAAAAATATATAAACCAAGTGCAGTCCAAAGTTAAAACCTTGCCTTTAACAAACCTTTGATTAGAGAAAAAGTAAACTACCACACTTTTAGGATGTAAATACATTGCTGCTGCAATACAAGGGCAAAGTTATAGATATGGTTGACAAAAATGTATGGACTGCTAAAAAAATACTGAACTAGCAGAAGCCTGTGGTAAAATACCATGAGGAAAAAAGAAGCCTTTGTCTCCTAAGCAGGCGGAGGGGGCTAAAATTAATGTATTTTAAAATTTATGTTCCTAATGTTAAATAAATACTTGAGAACTTTAAGCATTGGTGACTTCAGTAAAACCGTTAAGTGATCAACCACTCCACATTGAAGAAAGCTGATGGTGAATTAATCTATTAGGGGTTCATCAATATTCACTCACTCCTTTTGACTAATATTTTGCAAGTGGCCCAACCCATTTCAAGTTATGGCGCCATGAAACAATTAATCAGTCTGAAACTATTTAGTGTCGGTATGTTTGAGGTACCGTCGGACTCTGACATTCGTGGTCCCAACATTAGGGAACCTCACACATTCATGGTTCATACAATGCAACCTGCTTCTACATTTGTGGGCTGTGCCCCACATGTTTGTTTTTTGTGGGTGAAAAAAAAAAAAAATCTTCCATGAGCTGCAAGCATAACAGTTCTAAAAAGTATTTTCCACCAATCACACACAGCAGCTGGACATATGCAAAAACGCGTCTTCCACGAGCCACAAGCATTAACTGCTGCGACATTTGTGGCCCTGTGCTTCGTGTTCACAGCTTTTCGCACCCGCATAAAAATATTTTAGCCCCACTTTAAGCGAGCTGCGCAGCATGCCCCACCATTCATACTATAAACCTAGATGTGCGGCATGTCCCCCCAGATGCATAAAACGTCATCCCCACGAGTTACAGAATGAAAACGCTTCACCGCATGTTACCAGCTGCTGAATACGACATAATCCGCCAACATCCCCTCCAAACAATGGACAGAATACTCACCCCTCCCGCAACTACCTACTACTTATGTCTAGTATATCCTGGGTCTCATTCATTCATTCTTCTCGTCCCACTGCTTTGATCTGTGTTTTGCACGCTGTACCGAGCACCAAGGTGACCGCCCAGGTCTGGGATGTCCACATAGAAAGAATGGAGAAGGCTCCGAACGTACGGATAGAGGACAATGCGCAAAAGAACATTCCATGGTACCTGATCTCGATGAGTCTTGGCAAGGGATGCATCACGACCATCTTTTCCTTGGCTCGAGTCATGATATGAGGCGTGAGCACAAACTGCCCGAAGCACTGGATGATACAACAAACAAAATTTGATACAAAAGCATTCCATCTGAAAATAATTCAAAAAACTTTTTTCCCCAAAAAAACGATGACCCTATTTTGTTCACAACGATGAGAGATTAAATCGAATACTGGAATTGCAATTGCCAGTGTTTGATCTAATGTTTCATCGTTTTATCTTATTGGAATAATCAGAACTTTGATCGATTTATTTTGTGGTTGAGCTTACATTTTATTTGAAACCTCGTGTTATTTTTGTTTTATTTTTGCTACGAACATCCAACAATAAAATTCCAAGGGTTTTATATCAGCAGCAGCTCTACTCAAGCTACAAAATTAGTTATTTTAATGTCTCAAAACGTTGTCAACAAATAATTACCTTTTTGTGGTCCGAGAGTACTCTCAATGCGTCGTGCATAGTTTGTTTATTTATTTTTGTTGTTTAATGACTAGACAAAACCTCAGATCGAACATAAACACAAGGAAGTCCGATGCAAGAGGAGGCATCGGAGACCCATCATGCCCACACATTGCAGCCAATATACACGGACCCCTCTACCCTCTGTTTCCAGGTATCGATCCAACTCCAGTTCAAACCCTTCCACCATTTCAGCTGCACCACTGGTCCAGGGAGACCTTCCAAGTGAAAGACCTCTGCCGTAATGTTGACTCAACTCGCCTCTTCTCTTTCAAGTTATACCCCCTGGTTCTATCGCTGTCCATTCTGCTTAAAAGCCTTTTTGCACTTAATCCCACAATACCCATCATTATCTTAAGCGTCTCTATCAAATCCCCACTTGTGTTGTAATTACCTTCGCAAAAGCGGAAGGTTATGTTTTGATCGCAGTGTATTTATTTGTATGTCTGTGTGTGTGTATGTTAATCGCATAACTCAAAAAGTATTCAACCGAATTGCATGAAATTTGGTGGGATGATTGGTTATTATACGGGACACATTTGATTAGATTTTGGGAAACAGATTTGCTCAAATTCTGACTATTTTTAACTCGATCGTATTTCACTCAAAGTTATGAGCGACTGAAGAAGAAGATGTCCATCCAGGACGTCATCACTATAACGCGATCTCCCGCGATCATTTCAACCTCAAAAAAAATTATAATTGCAGATTTGTCAAGAGATGAGGCATATTAACAAACGAATGAAACAGATTTGCTCAAATTCTGACTATTTTTATTTAAAATGTTATGCACGAGTTATGAATAAACTTGGTGGATGCGTTGGTTAGGTGATAAGAACGAGCTGATTAGATTTTGGTTCAGATCCGAATCAAGATCCGGCCTGTCATTGGGATACAAATGTAAACTGTTCACCAGGCGGAGGTATGCTCTCTACTGAGTGCCCTTCTAGTTTATTTCTGTTTTCACCCCTGAGCAAAATTTTGACAAAAATTGGACAAAATTTGGTGAACAGGTTGGGTGTGTGACAAGGATAAAATGATTAGATTTCATGTGAAGATCCGAATCTGAATACGAGAATTTTTAAACTGACCTACAGTGATTATTCAGCAGTGAGAGACGAAGCTAAAAACGATACATAGCATGATATTTCAAAATGTTATGGACGGATTATGACAAAACTTGGTGGCGGAATTTGTTAGGTGACAAGAAGAAGCCGGATCGATTCTGGTTCAGCTCCGGATCCAGATCTGGCCCATCATTGGGATACAAAACGTAAACTGTTGAGCCTGGTGGAGGTATGCGCTCTACCGAGTGTCATTCTAGTTTTCTAGTTAAGGAAGATCCAAATGAAACCAATCATTTCAAAGCTACGCATGTCAATACTTAATTTAGAGATTTATTAACTTCCTTCTCCGATTTGAAGTGACAGAGTTTGTTCCATGAAGAGGAGGAAATTCTCCACTAATTGTGGCGAGAAAGGCGGCACCATTGTTGTGACGTCGCTAATACCCAGAGTACCCCAGGAAGTGACGGCACTTCCCCCAAGGTCATTGGCTAACAGTCTTGTGTCGCTATGTTTGTTTGTACGTCCATGTCCGTGTGTGCGTTAGCTCCACCAAGAGCTTCAAAAGATGTAAAGGAAAGAAAAAACTGAAGGTTAAATTTTGGAAACACTAGCATCTGACATTTAAACACTTTTATACCAAGTCGTGAATTGGGAGTTCTTATAAGACAAGCATCTGCATTTACAAATAAAAGGATATCCAGGGAGAAGAAACATTTTCGACAGTTATTTAAAACAAAAAGAAGCTAAACCAAAAAGACCTTTTTGTAATCCTGTTCCTTCAAGAAACGCTCCTTCTGGATTCTTGTCATATAAAGTACATCCGTGTCTGGCAATGCCTCTTCAATGCTGTTAAACTCTTCCTGAAAAATTCACACACACATACCACAGATTTGAATCTTCACCTGATTACAAAACATCACAAAGGCTTAACTTAATATAGAGTAAAATATTCCTGGTGAATGATAAAACAAACTGGAACCATTTTTATAAGCCAGGTGTTGGCTTAATGGTTAAGGCGGCTGGCTTACGATCGTAGGGTCCTGAATTTGAGCCCGTCAATCCGTTGAATTAACACCAGGTGGGTTGACTCAGCCTGTCATCCTTCCAAGGTTGGCAAAATGAGTACCAGCTGACCGGCAATGGCGGCATTGCATCAGCGGCACAGCTGTGCCCCCAGAAAGTGATGCAGCCAATCAGCCACAGGCTGCGTACGAACCGTCACGACAGTCCCATTCTTCCTTGCATGGTTTAAAGACAGCTGTTTACCACTACCTCAGGTCATCGACTATCCATAGTCCATACTTATGATCTCTTCTACCCAAATTACCCCATTGCCAAGCACTCCCGTTTTCCAGGTTATTGGGATTTCTACCCCTCTCCCTCACCTATTTTCGTTTGGCAGTTGGTTCGTTCATTTTCTGTTTCATCCCCACTCCCTCCTTCCTCTTCTTGCTGCGTTTCAGCTTGTGTGCTGCTTGTTCCCCCCATGTGCCCTTCCGTCCCCTCCCCTCGATCTCGCTCTCATCTACTCTTATGCTTGTGTTTCCCCCTTGACATTTTATTTCATTCCATTCTGCTTGAGCTCTTCCATGAGTCTCGACCATGTGTGTGTACACACACACATACACACACACACACACACACACACACACACACACACACACACACCTTCATGCCACTTGGTCATCATAACTACCAAGTTTGGTGAATTTCTGCACAACCCTTTAGGAGATAGCAGGAAGGGCAGACAGACAGACAGAGCTCATTTCTAATGTCCCCCATTTTTTTCAAAAAGCGTGAGGATAATGATACGATGACAAGTGCTCTTTCTGGCTTAGAACTAGAACAAGAAATAAACCCATCAAAAATTTAACCATTGATATCGATCAACTACAAATCTAGTTTCTCATCATCTCACAGCCCTCAATATTCTCAGACGTCGGTAACAAAATGTTCTCGGTGTTGGAAAACATACGCGAATTAATTGTTTTCAAAACTCCAAGTTGATGCCTCACCTGATGGATACCTTTGCTGGCGATGAATTGCACAATTTTGGGCGGCATGCGGAGGCTTTCTGGTGATACATAGCGGAGGTTTACACGGTACAATGTCAGGAGACACGAGAGGGAGTGCACTGTGCGTCCATGCTTAAGGTCTCCAACCATGGTGATCTGTAGCAACACAGGAAATGGATTATAAATCTCCAACATCTGTTTATCATCATTGTTCAGATTATGCTGCAAACAGAGTACGACAAAAAAAAAAAAGAAGTAACATTTAAATAAAAAATAATTAATCATTCAGATTTCGATGGTGGTGGCAAAATGGAGTTAAAAGAGAAACAATGTGAAGCCTCACCTTTGTCACTCATATTGAATGACAGGTATACAATACCGTGCACGAAGATGGGGCTGGACTATATACAGACTATTTTAGGCTGGCAGTAAAACGAAAGCTGGAAGGTGTGAAGGTGGAAGGTGTGAAAACATTTTGTTACCTGGGAGACATGCTGAATGGAGAAGGTGGATCAGACTCGGCAACGGTTGCTAGAGTGAGATGTGCATGGAAGAGGTTTCGGGAACTGAGTGGTGTGCTGACGAGGAGGGGAGTGTCGTTGAAGCTGAAGGGAAAGGTGTATGCTGCATGTGTGAGAAGTGTTATGATTTATGGGAGCGAGACATGGGTAATGAACGTAGAGCAGCAACGAAGGCTGGAAAGGGTGGAAACGCGAATGGTTCGGTGGATGTGCGGAGTATCGTTGAGAGAGAGGAAGACAAATGATGAATTGTGAAAGATGATGGGAATAGAGCCTGTGATTGATGCTGTGAAGAGGAACAGGTTGAGATGGTTTGGTCATGTGTTGAGGAAGGATGAAAGTGACTGGTTGAGATGAGTGATGGAAATGAATGTAGAAGGAAGTAGAGGACGGGGAAGACCGAGAAAGACTTGGCTAAAGATGGTGGAAGAAGAAATGTGGGCAAGGGGGTTAACAAGGAGAGATGCAGAAAATAGGGCAAAATGGAGAAGATCGTCATGGGGACCGCAAGGCTAACCCCCGCTCTTGCAGGGAAAATGGCCTTAAAATGCCTGTTGTTGTTGTTTTGTAGTAAAACAAAGAGGTATGCGCGCACATCTTTGGGACGTCTCGCCTGGGTTTAAAACTCGGCCCAGCTATATATGGTCAGCCTGGTGTTTGACCCAGAATATTGCTGTGGAATGTATAATGCTTACGGTCATGCCATTTACGGTGCCCAACTCCTCACGGATGGTGAATATGTCCAGCAGAGCCTGAGTGGGATGCTCTCCCACACCATCTCCTGCATTGACCAATGGTCGACGGCAATTTTTGGCAGCAAGCTGTGTGAGGAGAGATGCACAGGTGTGCGTCACTTGCCATCCATGTCCTTGGTGTTCTTTATTTGCCTCGTACAACTTAAGGATCATCATTCATTTCTCTACACAGTAGAGTGGAAAATAAATGGCAGGCATGATGTATTATAAACGAGGTTTGCATCCAGGGTGAAAGACACGCGGATACCGCTCACCTCAACAGCTCCAGGTTCTGGGTGCCGCAATATGATCACATCTGCATAGCAGGCCATGGTTTGCACAGAATCTTGTAGAGATTCTCCCTTTTGTACGGATGACGTTGCTTCTGAAAATGCCACCACACTGCCACCCAACCGCTGCATGGCCGATTGAAATGAACTGCATGTACGCGTACTCACCTCAAAGAACATGCTTGCCATGACTTTGCCCTTAGGGTGTAAATAGAGGGAGGGGTGCAGGGGAGTTTGTCTCGTAGCAAAGTTGATGTCACAATGTCAACCATGACTGCTGCATTAAATAAATAATAAAATTATACACGCCATTTATTTCAAGAAGAACTAGAAGGGCATTCAATAGAGTGCATACCTCCGCCAGGCTCAACAGTTTATGGCTTCTATCCCACTCGTAGGCCGAATCTGGATTTGGACCTGCACCTAAATCAAATCGGCTTGTTCTCGTCACCTAACCAACTCATCCGCCAAGATCATTCATAATTTGTCCACAACTTTGAAAAATACGTTATATATCGCTTTTCGCCCGATCACTCAATGGTGAAGAATCACTTCAAAAAATTAAATAATTCTCGTATCCGAATCCATATTCAGATGTTCTCCAAAATTGAATTCATTAGCTCTCGTCACACACCCAAACGGTCCACCAAGTTACGTCCAAATCCGTCCATAACTTTTTGAGATATCCTCTTCATAAACAGACAGGGGTGAAAACCTAACCTCCGTACACCTTCGGTGGCGGAGGTAATAAATGTCATCAGAAAATATATACATGTTGTAATGGTAAATTCCAAGTACAATGTGTCTGTTGGTCCCAATAAATAGAAAAACAGAAAAGCAAGAAATAAAGGTTTTCCTCTTCCTCACCCAATTGCATTTGGCCAATTCTAAAGCCACCATGTCAAAGTCATTCAAGGCCAACTCATTCCAATGTCCTGATGGATCTATCAACAAAGGGTACTCTAAATTGGTTGGGTTGACATAACTATACTCTCAAGTAATGAACTACCTGGTGCTCAAACATTCCATTCCACCAACCACAGCACCCAAACATAAACCATCCAAACCTTGAGTACGTTGTGCAAGTTGCGTTCCTTCTGCACCATCATCCGAAGATTGTGCGCAAGGTTGAGCAAGCTCGAAAGCTAAGGGAAGAAGGAGCAATGAGTTCATATATATATATATGTATATATATATATGTATCAGCATCTCCAAGACTCCATGACAACAAATCTCCCATGACCTCTCCATGTTGACATTTATTTCACCCCGGGCATTTGGCATGACCACATCTACAAACCCCAGCATTTCAAGTACAAGTGAAAATGTATCACATGAATAACTAGAACAACACTCCGTAGAGTGCTGGATCTTCAGCAAAATCGAGCCCGTTCATCCATGCCACACACCCGACCTGTCGTTTCGTCTAAATCCGTCCATAACGTTTTGAGATATCGTGCTCAGTCAGACATACAAACAGACAGGGGTGAAAAACAACCTGCGGTGGCGGAGGTGACCAGAGGTTGTCATTACTATTCCATATAAAATACATTATAAAATGTCTCTCACCTGGTCTTTAGAGAATTGGCGGACGGACAGCACATGCTGCCCAACCAATCCATGAGCATGGGCAGAGTGCACAGGAGCCAAGGACGATGTACCTGCTCCTCCCCATGCTCCACTGTGGTGCTGGGGAGAGAGCATCAGCTTAGGTAGTTGTGTAGCGGACTGTACCAGGCATGTTCCATCCTGTATGGCCATCAGATCTAAGAAAAAAAACCCCCCAAAGACAACACAACAGGGCAAAAGGCAGAGAGGACATGCCAAGTCAGCAAAATTCTGATTTTATATACACCCAATGGAAGACCAATCACACAAGTTATTAATTTTTTTAATGAAAAAGATGATTAAATGCTGACAAGATGATTTTAAAAAAGTACTATTAATACAGCTCCTTTCGAGATTCACAACTGGGAAAGTCGGCTTTGTTGATTAAATTCTTTATTTTAGCCAAGATCTAATAGACGAGTGAGGTGACAATCTTACTGACAAGAAGAACCACCTTTAGAGGCCATTTTTCCCCACAGAGCAGGGGTTGGCCTTTTTTGGGCACCGTGGTCCCCTTTTTGAAGCAATGTTTTATGGCCGGATGCCCTTACTGGCGCCAACCCTGTTGGTCACCTCTTGCGACACACAGGGAATTACCAGTGATCTGGTGCTCAATTTGCCGACCTCGGAAGGATGACGGGCTGAGTCAACCCCCCTGGCGTTAATTCAGCGATCGACCGGGATTCGAACCCAGGATCCTAGGATCCCAAGCCGGCACCGTAACTGCTAAGCCAACACCAGGGCTATATACAGACTATTTTAGGCTGGCAGTAAAACAAAGAGGTATGCACACACATCTTTGGGACGACTCACGTTGGTTTAAAACTCGGCCCAGCTATATATGGTCACCCTGGTGTTTCACCCAGAATATTGCTGTAGAATGTATAATGCTTACGGTCCCCAACTCCTCCGTACATTTACGGTCCGTACAGAGCGAACTGACAAAAAGGGGAAAAAACAATCTTACTGACAGTGGGGCAGTTGGGCCATAAGTGGACGTAACAAACGATGGTACAAACCAACTGGAAAGAGGAGACATGGCGAGGGGTGGAGGGGAGGAAGCACAGTAACCCACAAGCAGGGGGGCTGAGCGAGGATCAAGGGGAGGAAGCACAGTAACCCACAAGCAGGAGTGCTGAGCGAGGATCAAGGGCAGGAAGCACAGTAACCCACAAGCAGGAGTGCTGAGCGAGAATCAAGGGGAGGAAGCACAGTAACCCACAAGCAGGAGTGCTGAGCGAGGATCAAGGGGAGGAAGCACAGTAACCCACAAGCAGGAGGCCTGAGTGAGGATCAAGGGGAGACAACAACAACAACATGCATTTTAAAGGCCATTTTCCCTGCTAGAGGATCAAGGGGAGGAAGCACAGTAACCCACAAGCAGGAGGGCTGAGCGAGGATCAAGGGGAGGAAGCACAGTAACCCACAAGCAGGAGTGCTGAGTGAGGATCAAGGGGAGGAAGCACAGTAACCCACAAGCAGGAGGCCTGAGTGAGGATCAAGGGGAGACAACAACAACAACATGCATTTTAAAGGCCATTTTCCCTGCTAGAGGATCAAGGGGAGGAAGCACAGTAACCCACAAGCAGGAGGGCTGAGCGAGGATCAAGGGGAGGAAGCACAGTAACCCACAAGCAGGAGTGCTGAGCGAGGATCAAGGGGAGGAAGCACAGTAACCCACAAGCAGGAGGCCTGAGTGAGGATCAAGGGGAGGAAGCACAGTAACCCACAAGCAGGAGGCCTGAGTGAGGATCAAGGGGAGTAAGCACAGTAACCCACAAGCAGGAGGCCTGAGTGAGGATCAAGGGGAGGAAGCACAGTAACCCACAAGCAGGAGGGCTGAGCGAGGATCAAGGGGAGGAAGCACAGTAACCCACAAGCAGGAGGCCTGAGTGAGGATCAAGGGGAGGAAGCACAGTAACCCACAAGCAGGACGCCTGAGTGAGGATCAAGGGGAGGAAGCACAGTAACCCACAAGCAGGAGGGCTGAGCGAGGATCAAGGGGAGGAAGCACAGTAACCCACAAGCAGGAGGCCTGAGTGAGGATCAAGGGGAGGAAGCACAGTAACCCACAAGCAAGAGGGCTGAGTGAGGATCAAGGGGAGGAAGCACAGTAACCCACAAGCAGGAGGGCTGAGCGAGGATCAAGGGGAGGAAGCACAGTAACCCACAAGCAGGAGGCCTGAGTGAGGATCAAGGGGAGGAAGCACAGTAACCCACAAGCAAGAGGGCTGAGCGAGGATCAAGGGGAGGAAGTACAGTAACCCACAAGCAAGAGGGCTGAGTGAGGATCAAGGGCAGGAAGCACAGTAACCCACAAGCAGGAGGGCTGAGCGAGGATCAGCAGGAGGAAGCACAGTAACCCACAAGCAAGAGGGCTGAGCGAGGATCAAGGGGAGGAAGCACAGTAACCCACAAGCAGGAGGGCTGAGCGAGGATCAAGGGGAGGAAGCACAGTAACCCACAAGCAGGAGGCCTGAGTGAGGATCAAGGGGAGGAAGCACAGTAACCCACAAGCAGGAGGGCTGACTGAGGATCAAGGGGAGGAAGTACAGTAACCCACAAGCAAGAGGGCTGAGTGAGGATCAAGGGCAGGAAGCACAGTAACCCACAAGCAGGAGGGCTGAGCGAGGATCAGCAGGAGGAAGCACAGTAACCCACAAGCAAGAGGGCTGAGCGAGGATCAAGGGGAGGAAGCACAGTAACCCACAAGCAGGAGGGCTGAGCGAGGATCAAGGGCAGGAAGCACAGTAACCCACAAGCAGGAGGGCTGACAGGATCAAGGGGAGGAAGCACAGTAACCCACAAGCAGGGGGGCTGAGCGAGGATCAAGGGGAGGAAGCACAGTAACCCACAAGCAGGAGGGCTGAGCAAGGATCAAGGGGAGGAAGCACAGTAACCCACAAGCAGGAGGCCTGAGTGAGGATCAAGGGGAGACAACAACAACAACATGCATTTTAAAGGCCATTTTCCCTGCTAGAGGATCAAGGGGAGGAAGCACAGTAACCCACAAGCAGGAGGCCTGAGTGAGGATCAAGGGGAGGAAGCACAGTAACCCACAAGCAGGAGGCCTGAGTGAGGATCAAGGGGAGGAAGCACAGTAACCCACAAGCAGGAGGGCTGAGCGACGATCAAGGGGAGGAAGCACAGTAACCCACAAGCAGGAGGCCTGAGTGAGGATCAAGGGGAGGAAGCACAGTAACCCACAAGCAAGAGGGCTGAGTGAGGATCAAGGGGAGGAAGCACAGTAACCCACAAGCAGGAGGCCTGAGTGAGGATCAAGGGGAGGAAGCACAGTAGCCCACAAGCAGGAGGCCTGAGTGAGGATCAAGGGCAGGAAGCACAGTAACCCACAAGCAAGAGGGCTGAGTGAGGATCAAGGGGAGGAAGCACAGTAACCCACAAGCAGGAGGCCTGAGTGAGGATCAAGGGGAGGAAGCACAGTAACCCACAAGCAGGAGGGCTGAGCGACGATCAAGGGGAGGAAGCACAGTAACCCACAAGCAGGAGGCCTGAGTGAGGATCAAGGGGAGGAAGCACAGTAACCCACAAGCAGGACGCCTGAGTGAGGATCAAGGGGAGGAAGCACAGTAACCCACAAGCAAGAGGGCTGAGTGAGGATCAAGGGGAGGAAGCACAGTAACCCACAAGCAGGAGGGCTGAGCGAGGATCAAGGGGAGGAAGCACAGTAACCCACAAGCACGAGGGCTGAGCGAGGATCAAGGGGAGGAAGCACAGTAACCCACAAGCAGGAGGGCTGACTGAGGATCAAGGGGAGGAAGTACAGTAACCCACAAGCAAGAGGGCTGAGTGAGGATCAAGGGCAGGAAGCACAGTAACCCACAAGCAGGAGGGCTGAGCGAGGTTAAGCGGGAGGAAGCACAGTAACCCACAAGCAAAAGGGCTGAGCGAGGATCAAGGGGAGGAAGCACAGTAACCCACAAGCAGGAGGGCTGAGCGAGGATCAAGGGGAGGAAGCACAGTAACCCACAAGCAGGAGGGCTGACTGAGGATCATTGGGAGGAAGCACAGTAACCCACAAGCAAGAGGGCTGAGTGAGGATCAAGGGCAGGAAGCACAGTAACCCACAAGCAGGAGGGCTGAGCGAGGATCAGCGGGAGGAAGCACAGTAACCCACAAGCAAGAGGCCTGAGTGAGGATCAAGGGGAGGAAGCACAGTAACCCACAAGCAGGAGGGTTGAGTGAGGATCAACGGGAGGAAGCACAGTAACCCACAAGCAGGAGGCCTGAGTGAGGATCAACGGGAGGAAGCACAGTAACCCACAAGCAGGAGGCCTGAGCGAGGATCAAGGGGAGGAAGCACAGTAACGTACAAGCAAGAGGGCTGAGTGAGGATCAAGGGCAGGAAGCACAGTAACGTACAAGCAGGAGGGTTGAGTGAGGATCAACGGGAGGAAGCACAGTAACCCACAAGCAGGAGGCCTGAGCGAGGATCAAGGGGAGGAAGCACAGTAACCCACAAGCAGGAGGCCTGAGTGAGGATCAAGGGGAGGAAGCACAGTAACCCACAAGCAAGAGGGCTGAGCGAGGATCAAGGGGAGGAAGCACAGTAACCCACAAGCAGGAGGGCTGACTGAGGATCAAGGGGAGGAAGTACAGTAACCCACAAGCAAGAGGGCTGAGTGAGGATCAAGGGCAGGAAGCACAGTAACCCACAAGCAGGAGGGCTGAGCGAGGATCAGCAGGAGGAAGCACAGTAACCCACAAGCAAGAGGGCTGAGCGAGGATCAAGGGGAGGAAGCACAGTAACCCACAAGCAGGAGGGCTGAGCGAGGATCAAGGGCAGGAAGCACAGTAACCCACAAGCAGGAGGGCTGACAGGATCAAGGGGAGGAAGCACAGTAACCCACAAGCAGGGGGGCTGAGCGAGGATCAAGGGGAGGAAGCACAGTAACCCACAAGCAGGAGGGCTGAGCAAGGATCAAGGGGAGGAAGCACAGTAACCCACAAGCAGGAGGCCTGAGTGAGGATCAAGGGGAGACAACAACAACAACATGCATTTTAAAGGCCATTTTCCCTGCTAGAGGATCAAGGGGAGGAAGCACAGTAACCCACAAGCAGGAGGCCTGAGTGAGGATCAAGGGGAGGAAGCACAGTAACCCACAAGCAGGAGGCCTGAGTGAGGATCAAGGGGAGGAAGCACAGTAACCCACAAGCAGGAGGCCTGAGTGAGGATCAAGGGGAGGAAGCACAGTAACCCACAAGCAGGAGGGCTGAGCGACGATCAAGGGGAGGAAGCACAGTAACCCACAAGCAGGAGGCCTGAGTGAGGATCAAGGGGAGGAAGCACAGTAACCCACAAGCAAGAGGGCTGAGTGAGGATCAAGGGGAGGAAGCACAGTAACCCACAAGCAGGAGGCCTGAGTGAGGATCAAGGGGAGGAAGCACAGTAACCCACAAGCAGGAGGCCTGAGTGAGGATCAAGGGCAGGAAGCACAGTAACCCACAAGCAAGAGGGCTGAGTGAGGATCAAGGGGAGGAAGCACAGTAACCCACAAGCAGGAGGCCTGAGTGAGGATCAAGGGGAGGAAGCACAGTAACCCACAAGCAGGAGGGCTGAGCGACGATCAAGGGGAGGAAGCACAGTAACCCACAAGCAGGAGGCCTGAGTGAGGATCAAGGGGAGGAAGCACAGTAACCCACAAGCAGGACGCCTGAGTGAGGATCAAGGGGAGGAAGCACAGTAACCCACAAGCAAGAGGGCTGAGTGAGGATCAAGGGGAGGAAGCACAGTAACCCACAAGCAGGAGGGCTGAGCGAGGATCAAGGGGAGGAAGCACAGTAACCCACAAGCACGAGGGCTGAGCGAGGATCAAGGGGAGGAAGCACAGTAACCCACAAGCAGGAGGGCTGACTGAGGATCAAGGGGAGGAAGTACAGTAACCCACAAGCAAGAGGGCTGAGTGAGGATCAAGGGCAGGAAGCACAGTAACCCACAAGCAGGAGGGCTGAGCGAGGTTAAGCGGGAGGAAGCACAGTAACCCACAAGCAAGAGGGCTGAGCGAGGATCAAGGGGAGGAAGCACAGTAACCCACAAGCAGGAGGGCTGAGCGAGGATCAAGGGGAGGAAGCACAGTAACCCACAAGCAGGAGGGCTGACTGAGGATCATTGGGAGGAAGCACAGTAACCCACAAGCAAGAGGGCTGAGTGAGGATCAAGGGCAGGAAGCACAGTAACCCACAAGCAGGAGGGCTGAGCGAGGATCAGCGGGAGGAAGCACAGTAACCCACAAGCAAGAGGCCTGAGTGAGGATCAAGGGGAGGAAGCACAGTAACCCACAAGCAGGAGGGTTGAGTGAGGATCAACGGGAGGAAGCACAGTAACCCACAAGCAGGAGGCCTGAGTGAGGATCAACGGGAGGAAGCACAGTAACCCACAAGCAGGAGGCCTGAGCGAGGATCAAGGGGAGGAAGCACAGTAACGTACAAGCAAGAGGGCTGAGTGAGGATCAAGGGCAGGAAGCACAGTAACGTACAAGCAGGAGGGTTGAGTGAGGATCAACGGGAGGAAGCACAGTAACCCACAAGCAGGAGGCCTGAGCGAGGATCAAGGGGAGGAAGCACAGTAACGTACAAGCAAGAGGGCTGAGTGAGGATCAAGGGCAGGAAGCACAGTAACGTACAAGCAGGAGGGTTGAGTGAGGATCAACGGGAGGAAGCACAGTAACCCACAAGCAGGAGGCCTGAGCGAGGATCAAGGGGAGGAAGCACAGTAACCTACAAGCAGGAGGTCGAGTTAATTGGGGGGTAATTAGGGGATTTGGATGACGGGTCATCAGGATAGGGGATATATGATATGATATATGATATGACAGTGCACCACCAGCTCATAGTCATGGAGGGGAGCATGTAATGGAACCCTATCTGGAAAACATTTTCACAAATTGGGGGAAAGAGGCACAATTTGAGTGGAGGTG
Organism: Myxine glutinosa; assembly: GCF_964187855.1. Taxonomy (NCBI): domain Eukaryota; kingdom Metazoa; phylum Chordata; class Myxini; order Myxiniformes; family Myxinidae; genus Myxine; species Myxine glutinosa. Next base: position 32,536,157 of record NC_136263.1, read on the forward strand.
GGCAGTAAGCCTGTAATTTAGGAATACAACTAGGAGGGTTGACAGGAAGCACGCATGAATTCTGAAGTAGCTAGAAAGGGCCAGAGGGCCAAGAGAGGAGAACGAGCTAAATTTGAGGAGATGTCGTATGTGCGGAGGAGCCACCGACTTGTCTGCAATGTGCGAGCAAAGAGCCAGTGCTGTATATAGAGAGTCTGGACATCCATTGTTCTGCTCGTACAGAGCGAACTGGCTGCTTGATTGGTCAATCCGCATCACGTGCTATCTATCCATGGAGCAAGTTACTTCCAAGCAGTTCGTTTAGTCACTTCCAAATTTCCAAAGTCACTTCCAAAGTAAGAGGCGACTAAGGGTCGGCGTCAGGAAGGGCATCCGGCCATAAAAACATTGCCCACAAGGCTAACCCCCACTCTAGCGGGGGAAAATGATCATTCATTCATTCATATAGAAAGAAAGGAAAGGAAAGAGGAAAGTCAGCATAACCCCACACTATCCTATCAGCCCTTGCAACGTAATCACGATGCACGTGAAATACTGAAGAAAATATCACCACACAGGCCAGATCAAAACTTGGGTCATATCTAGCCCGTGGGACGGAGGTTCCCCATACCTACTCCAGGGCTTCAAAACAGCTGTTCACCACCATTTCAGATCAACCCCGCCCCATCCACAACCATTATCTTTTCTACGTAGCACGAACCGGCGCAAGGCCACCGCTTTCCGGGTTCCCGTTTTGTCCTTCCACGACTGTGATTAAGAGTTTGCGGCTGCAACCAAATTGAGAGAACATGGGCAATTTTGAAACGATGAATTGGCCCTTAAACCGCAGTCACTTACCTCTGTGGTGACGGTGAGCCTTTTTACCTCGGTGGGCGGAGGTTAGGTTTTCAACCCTGTTTGTTGATGTGAAAAGGATATCTCCAAAAGTTTTGGACGAATTTGGAGGAAATTTGGTGGACAGGTAGGGTTTGTGACAAGGAAGAACTGATTAGATTTTGGTGAAGATCCGGATCTGGATCTGGATATGAGAATTTTAAAGTGACTCTTCACCATTGAGAGATGGGGCCAAAACGATATACAACACGATATGTAAAAATGTCGTGGAGGGATTTGGACGAAACAAGGTGGATGAGTTGGTCAGGTGACAAGAACAAGCCGATTCGATTTTAGTTCAGGTGCGGATCCAGACCAGGCCTATCAGTGGATACAAAACGTAAACTGTTCAGCCAGGTGGAGGTATGTGCTCTACCAAGTGCCGTTCTAGTTAATACTGTATTCATATAGACATTCGTATGTATAAATCCTTACCTACTTCATACAAAGTGATACAAATCGATTTGGAAGTACCCAAGTTTATTTCTTGTTCTGAAGGTAAGAATTAAACTACAAGTTAAAACAAGAGGGGTTTTGGTTGAGGGCCGGGGTGTCCACCAGAAAAAAAAGTGGAGAGATGTAACCGTATGCGTACCGGCAATGAGCGCACCAGGGTCAGAGGAGCGATGAACACGAGGTGGCAACAACGAGTGCACATCCTTACGGCGAGGACTCGAAGGCACTGGCGTTATTGTGCTGACCTGCTGTGTTGGTATATGAACAAGGCAGCAAAAAGACGAGGAAAGGTAAAAGTAAAAAAAGAGTAAGAAGAGGCAAATGCAACTGTAGAATGTTCAACAATATATGTTAACAGTCATGGCGACAAGTCTGCAGAGGGGGCTTGAAGAAGAAATGGGGTGTGGAAGACAGAGTCAGAGTGGGTAGGGGGCAAAGGAGGGACAGGGTTGGCAAAGGGGAGGAGGCTGAGCCTTTGGAGGGGGTTGCGGACTTGGGGTTTGGGGGTGCGTGGGTGGGGAGGGTGACGACTTGAAGAAGAATGGCGGACCCGTGTGGTTGGGAAGGGGCTGGGGGAAGATGGAGATTGAAGAAAAAAGGGGGCGTGGAGGACAGAGCGTTTGAGTGAGAGTGGGGACAGAGAAGGTAGTTGGGAAAGGAGGGTTGAGGGATTGGGGGGCTGCAGACTTGAAGAAAGGGGGAGTGGAGGACAGAGAGTTGGAGAAGGGGGGCAGATAATGGGGACTTGGGGCTGGGTGATTGAGGGCTTGAAGGAAAAAGGGGTTGAAGACTTTGAGGTCACGTTTTACATTACGCGGAATTTCCACGGGTCCCTGAAATTATGCTGTCAAAGGACATTCCTGTCAAACTCTCACAATACTCCACTCTATTGAGAATTAATTCCCTTAAAAGAGCTGAGTGGAACAGGGTTATCTGTTCGTCTATATATATATATATATATAAATAAATGCAAATTGAATGATTGGTTCGGAACGAGGTAAAAGTCGTAACACAGCACATGTAATGCTGGATGTTATTCATGAAATTTCCAGTTACATGCATTTTTGGTGAGCATTCTGGTGGTGTATAGGCTCAGAGTCGTTGGTTTGCACACCTAGCGGAAGTAAAAAAAAAAAATACAACCACAAACTATTCAGTCAATTCTGTCAACGTAGAATTACCTTTCCGTTGATTTACTTCACCGAGAAACCTCAGCAGTCTTAACAGTGAGTGACTATTAAGCCGTCAAGGGATATTCATAGCAATCTCCGTAAATAACTATGGTTAATTTTTTTTGCCAAGCCAACTAGGGAGAGCGGGGGTTAAGACTTGAGGAAGAAAGGGAGAGGAGAGGACAGAGAGTTGTGGTGGTAGAGGGGCAGAGAGTAGACAGAGCTGGTAGAGCGGGTATGGGGACTTGGGGTGGGAGGGAGGTTGAAGACTTGTGATTGTGGACTTGGGGCTAGGAAGGGGGTGGGGGAGGACAGGGCAAAGTGATGGAACAAGTCTGCCACATTGGATAAACTAGTGAGGTATCCATGCTACACACGGGTGGGAGGCCAGAAGCAAACAGACAATGCAGAAACGGCGAATGCTAAAGCATGAAACCAATAAATTCCACATTCCTGTAGCACCTTCAGTCGCACGTCAGACATGGACAGCAAGTTCGTGAAGGACTTTCATGAAAAACGTACCCGTTGGCAAACAAACGGGTACGTTTGTTCCATACCCAGTCAATGGCGAAACTGCATATGGCGATCCGCGAATTCACGTTTAGAAAGTAGAAACCGTCACTGCATTCGCGGCAGGTTCATAATTGTCATCAAAATCTAAACAGTATTTGTAGAATTTCAATAAAAGCCACATCACTGTTCATATCGGTAAATATTATTCCATCGTGTTTGGAAAAACTGGAAAATAGGAAAACTTGGAAAAACAATATAGCCTATTTTACTCCCATGGGTCCCAGGAATACCGACCCAAAATATCGTTGCGATCGGTTAAGCCGTTTTTGCGGTACCTTCGAACGGACAGGCGGACATTTGGTGAATTATAGTAAGATAATCCAAATAATAAGACCAATGAGAAATCAGAAAAGATACATAAAATCAAAAAAACATTATTTTGATGTTTAAAAATATATAATTTGAAAAATATTTTGTGGAAAATCGAAGTAAGGACCCCCTGAGTATACCTTGAAAATTTGGTGTTGATCAGCCTCAGGGTCTCGGAGTAGTTACCAGACAAACAGAGAGCTCTCTGTTTGAAATATTAAAATTGAAAAAGGCCATTCTCAGTATGTATGAATGAATATAAATGAATGAATGATCGTTTTACGGCCATTTTCCCCGCTAGAGCGGGTGAAAATCAAAGAACAAAAACAGGGCTGGGCCTATATTCACCAACTTTTGCATATATGTTAGTATTATCCAGCGTCAGGTAATGAGCATAAAATAAAATAAAAATCTCCACCCCCCCATGATGGGAGGGGAAGGGGGGTGAGGAGATATGACTTGTGATTTTCGTGTCTGTACACGTGCCAGTGTAAGTGGGCACAACATATAGTTTCCCCACCTCCATCACTGATCGCCCCCTCCAGACCACCCATGGCTGCTCCCGAGGGGAGCGGTGTTAGTAATAATAATGGAAAAGTTTTTATCACGTAAATATGCATATACATCGGGAGATCTCGCGAGATCTTTGTCGGCGAGTCACGTCTTTTCGAAGCTGTCCACGCTCTCACACTTTTGAAGTTAAGTAATTGTTCACAATTGTGTTTTTGTCGAAACTGTATTTATCTTTCGGTGTGTGTACCTATAGTGTGTCCTTAGGAAGATTCTCGGTGTTAATTTTTCATACCTGTATAGAAAATCGTCGGTTAATTCGTGTCGCGTATTTTGAGGCCTTGTCGGCTACCGTGTCCTACCTTGAGGCTTTGTTTTTCTCTCAGCAGTCCGTCGATTGTGCTCCAATTACTTTCATTCTCTCAGTTTTTCCCAGTCTTTTCAACCCATACGTCCTTGTTTAAAATCTCAACTCAAGCAAAAAAACCCCCCCAAAAAAACCATTTCCTTCTCTGTTCTCATTCGTTGTTCTTATTCGTTTGTTCATTGTTCTTATTCGTTCGTTCGTTCTTCGATCACGTGTTTCACCTCCATTTCCCCAGATAGTTTTCACTGTTAAATTTTAAAATGTTTAAACTTTCCCCTGAAATACTGTATTCTGTCGTATATCGCCACACCTTTTTCATCTTCTTCTTTAAAAGGGTGTTTTCGACTTGCTCACCAAATCTATTTATTCCAAAAAAAAATTCCATCTCTTAGTGCCTCTTTCCTACATTCCCTAAACTCACCTGCACTCCATCCCCCCTCCAGCGTCCTCAAACATATTTTTGACTCGAAGGTCACAAGAAACTCATTTTGCAATAAATGTCCGTTTCCCATTAATCGTACACTTTCTAAAATCCAAACTCACCCCTCCCCTCCAAATCTTCCCCATCACCCCTCCCCTCCAAAACTTCCCCATCACCCCTCCCCCTCCAAATCTTCCCCCTTGCCCCTCCCCTCCAAATCTTCCCCATCACCCATCTCTTTCAAATCTTCCCCCTTGCCCCTCCCCTCCAAACCTTCCCCATCACCCATCCCTTTCAAATCTTCCCCCTTGCCCCTCCCCTCCAAATCCTCCCCATCACCCATCCCTTTCAAATCTCCCCCCCTGCCCCTTCCCTCCTAAACTCCCCCCAAACCCCTCCCCTCCTAGACTCCCCCTCACCCCTCCCCTCCTAGACTCCCCCCTCAACCCTCCCCTCCAAATCCCCCCCATCTCCCTTCCCTCCTAAAATCTCCCCACCCTCATTTCTTCTCCATTTCCCCCCTCTCACCCCTCCTCCTCAAAAAAGCATCCTCCCCGCTTCCTCCCCCTTCCAACTCTCACCTCCATCTCCCCCAACCTTCTGCCTCGCTCTTCCCCCTCCTCAAATAACACGTCACTGTGCCTCACCCAATCACCATCAAACCTTTTGTCCGCCCCATCCTTCCCTTTCTCCGAGCTATTCTGAAATCTCTGACACACCTTCAACAGCTCTCCCTACCTCTTCCTCCTCTTCCACATCTTACCCTACCCCTCCCCCCCCCTGTTCTGTATCCGATGCTCCCCCTTCCTCTTCATTAACGGTATGGACCTCAAACATCCGGGGCCTTCGCTCAAACTTGACTGATCTCTCCATACAGGTTGCTTAACAGAAACTTTCCTTCTTCATGATGTCTCTGATTCCTTAGTATCTATCCTGGGTTACTCCCTCCTCAGGTATGATAGACCTGAGCCTCGTCATGGAGGTGGGGTTGCTATCTTTATCAAAAACTCTCTTCCTCACTCGCCCTACACTGCCCTCTCTCCACCTCACCCCCAGGAATACCTCTGGCTACGGCTTCCCCTTCGCTCCCACCTTTTGTTCATATGTGTGTTTTACCGTCCACCAAACAGTGATGACTCCATCTACATCTCGCTGTCTGATAATATGGACCAACTTCTATCTACTCATCCCAACTCTCTCTTCCTCATATGTGGTGATTTCAATTGTCACCATGCCAGTTGGCCTGGTGTGGGTACCTCTCTCACCAGCCATGGCTCCTCAGCAAAGGACTTCTGCGACTCACTGGGACTGACACAATCTGTCAATTTCCTGACCTCAACGTTGCATCTTCTCTTCTGGACTTGGTTATGACTAACTTCCCTGAAAATGTCTGCTGCTCTTCGTCTGCTCCAATCGGCTCATCTGATCATGTGCTTGTTAAAGTGGACATCTCTCTGACCATTCTCAGAGAGCCTCCTCAGCGTCGACGAGTCTGGCATTTCACTCAGGTCAACTGGCACGGTCTTCAAGCAGCCATCAATCATCTGGACTGGTCTCCCATCTCGACCGCGTCTGACATCAACTCATCCTGGGAATTCTTCCAAAGTAAATTGCTCTCTCTCATGCACAGATTTAGCCCATCTCGTCTTCAGTTGTCATACCCTTCCTCCCGTCCATGGTACACAGAATCTTGTGGTGAGGCTGTTGCCCAGAAACAACTTGCCTTTGTCTCCTGGAAAGCAAATCCATTGGAAGGAAATCTCATTTCCTTTCACAAAGCCCGAAACAAGTGTGTGTCCACCCTCAGGAGAGCCAGGAAACAATATCTCTCCGTTCTCAAGACCGAACTCTCTTATCTGTCTCCCTCTTCCAAATCCCGGTGGCGTCTGGTCAAATCTGTTTCTGGTGTTTGTTCCCCCTCCATCCATCCCCTCCCTTACCTCAAACAGCTACACAGCTGACTCCGCACGTGAAAAAGCTGAATGCCTAAACTCTGTGTTTGCCTCTAAATCTTGTGTCCCAAACCCATCCCTCTCTGTACCCACCGTACCCAGTCGTACCCAGCTGCTCCTGGACTCTGTGTCCTTTCCTCTTGACAAGGTGGAAAAGTTTCTGTCAACCCTCGACTGATTCTGCAACTGGACCTGACGGCATCAGCCCCCGGGTCATAAAATCCTGTTCTTCCGCTCTTTCATTCCCTCTCTGTTCTCTTCACCCTCTCTTTTGCTCAAGGTCATCTGCCCACATCTTGGAAATCAGCCAACATCACTGCTTTACACAAAAACAGATCCTTGCAACCACAGACCAATTAGTCCGTGGGCTGAGTAGGGTTTACATGCACCCCCCCCCCCCCACAACTTAACTTCCCGGGTATGTCCATGTACCCCCCACCCTAGGGGTTAGGAAAAACCATGTTAACAGAAAAAAAACTCATTCCCAAGGTACCTCCCACGCATATTTTGATGTTACCCCCCCTGTGTCAGTGATTTCCGAAAATTAGGGGTAGGCGAAATTCAAATGGCCATAACTTTTTACCTAGTCATCCTATGTTTGCATATGACCCTCAAAATGTTTGTCCTGGGACACTCTTTACAATGATATGTGTTATATGCAAATGAGGTCACTAATGAGGTCACCAGAGGTCAAACTATGAGGAAATGAGTTTTTTTTCTGTTAACATGGTTTTTCCTAACCCCTAGGGTAGGGGGTACATGGACATACCCAGGAAGTTAAGTTGTGGGGAGGGTGGTGCATGTAAACCCTACTCAGCCCACGGACTAAATCAGCCTTCTCCCAATTATCAGCAAAGTCATGGAATCCATCATTGCTTCGGATATAAAATCTTTCCTCTTCTCCAATGGCTTGATCTCTGATCATCACTTTGGTTTCAGACCAGGTCACTCTACTCTGGACATGCTGCTTCTGCTGTCTCAACAATGGATGGAGGTCCTCAATGCCAAACAGGAAATTAGAGCTGTCTCCCTTGACATATCATGTGCCTTCGATACGGTCTGGCACCTCGCTCTGCTCACCAAACTCTCCTCCTTTGGAATCCATGGAAATCTCCACGCATGGCTGGCGGACTTCCTCTCGAGTCGCAGTCAACGTGTGGCCCTGAATGGGTTTCTCTCATCTCCTCTTCCTGTTCAGGCTGGAGTTCCCCAAGGCAGTGTTCTGGGCCCTGTGCTTTTTATGGTCTTCATCAATGATCTCTCTGACTCTCTTGAAAATCCTATCTATCTCTTTGCTGATGACTCCACTCTCTGCCGCTCCATTCCTCATCCCTCAGATCGGCAGTCTGCAGCCTCCTCACTCTCTGCAGACCTGGACAAAATCACAGACTGGGCAAACAAGTGGAACATGTCTTTCAATCCTGACAAATCTCACACTCTTACGATGTCTCTCCGAAAAGACCGACTGGACAACCCTCCCATCCACTTTCTGAATAATCCTCTCCAAGAAGTTCTGTCACTGAAGCTTTTGGGTCTCACTATCTGCCATGATCTTTCCTGGGAAAATCACATTTCCAAGCTGGCCTCCAAAGCCAGTCGCCGACTGGGGCATCCTCCGTCGTGCGAAGTCCTTCCTTGGCACACCTGAGCTCCTCACCACATACAAGGCTTTCATCCGCAGCTCAATGGAGTACTGCTCTCCCCTATGGGCTGGTGCTCCTGCCTCACACCTAGCTCGTCTTCACGCTGTTGAAACCAAAGTGTTCAGAATCATTGGAATCTCCAGCGATGAAGCTATCTCCGAGGGCCTTTCACTTACTCACCGCAGGCAGGTTGGTGGTCTTTCCATCTTCTACCGACTCCTCTCCGGCCTTGCTCCCCCAGCTCTCTGTCCCCCAAATATTCCTACAGGTCGCACAAGATCTGCCAGCAACGCTCTTATGGTTAAACTGCCAAAATCAAGACTCTCTGCTCACCTTCGCTCCTGCATTCCTCTTTTCTCCTGCCTCTGGAACAAACTCCCTCACTTTCTTCAATCCCACTCCTCCCTCCAGATCTTTAAAACAGCTGTTCACCACCATCTCTTATCTTCCCCCATCCAAAACCTTGATCTTTTCTACCCCCGCTAATTTCACCCCAAATCCACTTTTTTGAAATACCAACTTCTTTCCTGGAAGTCCTTGGTGTCCTTGTGTTTTATACTTCTCCCACCCCCCTCCCCCTTCCCACGCCTCCTCCCCCCAAGCCCTCTCCCTCCCACACATCTCCCGATGTCCCTTCTCTCAAATGTTGTGTTTGTGTGCTTCCCCTTCTCTCCCCATCTTGTCTACCGCTCCCTCTTTTGATATATTTTGTTTGTCTGTTTGATTTTTTTTGTGTGTGATAAATGTTAGCTCTTTCACGAGCCTCGATTCTGTATACAAAAAAAAAAACAATGCACACACATATATATGTATATATATATGATACTGTGCAGAATTACTGTTTTGTTGCGGGTAATTTTTTTTATAACACGCGCTACATCCCCACAGAGTCAATCTGGTGCAACATGCAATATCTGGCTGGTGGCATGTTACCTTTGGTTGGAGGGAGATGGACGAGACAGGTGTCACAGGAAGCCACGATCTCACATCTTCACCAAAACCTGGCTCAACCAAAACCTGCACAGTGCACAAAAAAGAGAAACTAAAATGCAATGTACTCAAATGTGACATTTAAAAGTTGTACATCCGCAAAATTTCACCACAAAATATGAAATATTTTGCAGATAATTTGTGCAACTTGTGATTAAGCATGTAAGATACAATAAAATGAATCAAAGGTTGCGAAAAGACAAAATTTTGGGTGACAACACAACACACGATATATTCCGTGACGATACAGTCACGACTGCAGCACTAGAAGGGCCTGTTGCAGTGCCAAGATGCCAAGATCAAATGCTGTCATGAAGCAGATGTAAAGCGAAGCCACCGACTAGTTTCACCCTTTTTTGGGGCTCGTCAGTGCAACACATCGCTGTTCCATCCACGTAGTGTAACCAGTATAAAGCCATAAGGCTTCAAAGTCACTAAGTGTGCGGAAGTGAAGAATTGAAAATTGAGAATATGTAGTTGAACAGGATTAATGAAAGTAGAATAGGTGAATGGGGAAGAAGATGGTGGAAAAAGGGAAATAAATACTCCATGAAATAAACAGACCGACAGATATATTCTCCCAAGTACCTCGTCATTATTCTTTTGAGAAGGTCGAACGTTTAATGAACTTGAATTACATTGCCGACTTCCGTACCTTCCCATCGATGAAAGCAACCTCTCCGTGCAGCACAACCCGCCGCACCATGCCCTTCACCCGACGTCCAGCAAAAGGTGTCCAACATGCCTTGCTGAATTGAGGTACGTCTGGGATGATCCACTCCTGGTCCACATCCACCTTTACGTGGAAAAATACAACGTTTCAAATGTAAGGCTAATGGGACCGACTTATCATGCCACATCTGCAGGAATCTCTGGGAGGGGAAAGGGGGAAGAAGGGCAGGTTCTAGCAAGACTTTCCTTAAGCATGTTAGCAAACTATTAGATTAATACTCTATATCTTACTAAACACATGAGTAATCACAACTCATTGATTCAATATAATATGATCAATAATAATCAATAACAAAAAGGAATCACCCAATAATCAACAAAAATAATCAATAAAAATAATAATAAATAAATATATATAACACAATCAAATCATCAATAATAATAATCAATAATATAATAAAATAATGATCAATAATTAATCAATCAATAATCAATAAAGATAAATCAATAACAAGACCGAAAGTCTAAGCGGCGTAGCCGGGCTTGTAAAATATTATAAACCACAAACATATGATTAGCTTTTTAAGCAGTCACTAATGCTGCTTATAACATTAGACAAAGATATTTGGAGGAATCCAGATATCCGTGAGGTAGGTTTTACTTACAGAACTGAGGGAAGATCTACTGTAATCTATATACCCCACAAGGGTTGGATTAATAAAGCTATCAAAAACCCGAGGCGCATTCCTTACTTCCGCGGTTGTTAGTTTCGTACACCGCTTATCATGGAATCATGAACCATACACCGCTTCAATCCATGAACTGTTTATTCACGATATTGGAATTAAAGTGTTATGGTCATATTTACGATATTATTATTATTATTACTATTACGAAAACGATACACTACTGTATTAAGAAACCTGGGCTTAATTTGTCCGAAGTGGCCCAAAGTTGAGGCATGAAGCCTCAGGCCTACACGTACCGTTTTGTTGCAAGAGAAGCAACGCCGGTGTTTTCGATATTTGATGGTCCTTTTAACAATCGGTTTGTTTGTGTTTCACACTGAATGAAAAACATAAAAGTAGAGCATGGCGATTGTGATATATGACAGGCTTGACGATATGTTCGGCCTGAACGAAATTGGAATCAAAATGGCGGTGTGTGGAGAGTCAGCCGCGTACGTCGGTCATAATGACATCAGACATAATCAGTTCACCCTGTCATGTGACCAGATCCTCAGCTCTAATTGGTATATGTTTGAGGGGACATACATACATATATACATACATACATACAGACATACAGACGGACAAAAACTGTTCTAGACGGCTTTGCCCTATGGGCTATGCCGTAAAAATAATCAATTATTTACTCAATGACATGTATAAACATTTCATCTGTTACAATTCCGCACACCATGAATCACAAAAGGTAAATGAAAATTTTCAATGTAACTTTTCAAAACTGTATCAACCTCAACATAAGTGTTGTCCTGCTCAGGTAGATGGAATATGCGACGAGGGTTATCGTGCATACGAGTAACAATATCATCAATGGTAAGGCGCCCATCATTAGTTGCAGTAAGCAGCAAGGGTAGCATGGTTTCCAGGCCGGGATAGCCAGGCGGAGGATTCGCTCCATCTTTCTCGGCCAACGTATGAGGAGCTGTGAGGGAAATTGCAACAGGTAGGGCATGGAGGAACAATAAATATTTCGACTGTAAGAATCCACAAGTTTTAAGAATATTTTTCAAAGAATTCGACTTTACCATTCCGCCAAACCCACATTAACTTGTGTAGACGAGCAAGTCATGCATAAAAAAATAAAAATAATACTGTACATACTAGTGGGGTCACCCGTGGGAATCCCACGGGTATGGACGTGTGTGACATTTCGACATCTTGGTTTGTATGCTGCACATTAAATTTTACAAAATGGTTAAAATGGTGTAATTAACACAATTTATTTATTTCACATAATATGTGACCCCTCACTCCTCTCCACCCTCACGCCTCTCCAATGCCACTCCTCCTCGCACTCCTCTCCAACACCTCCTCGCACTCCTCTCCAACACATCCTCGCACTCCTCTCCAACACCTCCTCGCACTCCTCTCCAACACCTCCTCGCACTCCTCTCCAACACCTCCTCGCACTCCTCTCCAACACCTCCTCGCACTCCTCTCCAACACCTCCTCGCACTCCTCTCCAACACCTCCTCGCACTCCTCTCCAACACCTCCTCGCACTCCTCTCCAACCCCTCGCACTCTTCTCCAACCCCTCGCACTCCTCTCCAACCCCTCGTACTCCTCGCCAACCCCTCGCACTCCTCTCCAACCCCTCGCACTCCTCTCCAACCCTTCGCACTCCTCTCCAACCCCTCGCACTCCTCTCCAACCCCTCGCACTCCTCTCCAACCATTCACACTCCTCTCCAATCCCCCGCACTCCTCTCCAATCCCCCGCACTCCTCTCCAACCCCTCGCACTCCTCTCCAACCCCTCGCACTCCTCTCCAATCCCCCGCACTCCTCTCCAATCCCCCGCACTCCTCTCCAATCCCCCGCACTCCTCTCCAATCCCCCGCACTCCTCTCCAATCCCCCGCACTCCTCTCCAATCCCCCGCACTCCTCTCCAATCCCCCGCACTCCTCTCAAATCCCCCGCACTCCTCTCAAATCCCCCGCACTCCTCTCAAATCCCCCGCACTCCTCTCAAATCCCCCGCACTCCTCTCAAATCCCCCGCACTCCTCTCAAATCCCCCGCACTCCTCTCAAATCCCCCGCACTCCTCTCAAATCCCCCGCACTCCTCTCAAATCCCCCGCACTCCTCTCAAATCCCCCGCACTCCTCTCAAATCCCCCGCACTCCTCTCAAATCCCCCGCACTCCTCTCAAATCCCCCGCACTCCTCTCAAATCCCCCGCACTCCTCTCAAATCCCCCGCACTCCTCTCAAATCCCCCGCACTCCTCTCAAATCCCCCGCACTCCTCTCAAATCCCCCGCACTCCTCTCAAATCCCCCGCACTCCTCTCAAATCCCCCGCACTCCTCTCAAATCCCCCGCACTCCTCTCAAATCCCCCGCACTCCTCTCAAATCCCTCGCACTCCTCTCAAATCCCTCGCACTCCTCTCAAATCCCTCGCACTCCTCTCAAATCCCTCGCACTCCTCTCAAATCCCTCGCACTCCTCTCAAATCCCTCGCACTCCTCTCAAATCCCTCGCACTCCTCTCAAATCCCTCGCACTCCTCTCAAATCCCTCGCACTCCTCTCAAATCCCTCGCACTCCTCTCAAATCCCTCGCACTCCTCTCAAACCCCTCGCACTCCTCTCCAACCCCTCGCACTCCTCTCAAACCCCTCGCACTCCTCTCAAACCCCTCGCACTCCTCTCAAACCCCTCGCACTCCTCTCAAACTCCTCGCACTCCTCTCCAATATCTCCTCACACTCCTCTCCGCTCCAATCGGCCCTCACTCTCCGCTCCAATCGGTCCTCACTCTCCAACCCCTAGCTCCTCGCTCTCCAACCCCTAGCTCCTCGCTCTCCAACCCCTCGCTCCTCGCTCTCCAACCCCTAGCTCCTCGCTCTCCAACCCCTCGTTCCTCGCTCTCCAACCCCTCGCCCCTCACTCTCCAACCTCTCGCTCCTCAATCTCCAACTCCTCGCTCCTCTCCAACCCTCCTCATCGTTGACTCGTTGTTGCCGCAGCATCCTGTGCGGTTCTCCCGTCTCGTGCGGTCTCTGTGCAGTTCTTGCTACATCCTGTTCAAGTCTGCATTGACGTTCGTCGACGGCCTCGTTCGCCCGTCTCATTCGTTTTCTTGCTACATCCTGTTCAAATCTGCGTTCTTCATCGACCGTCGCATTCATTTTGGAAATGGAAGCTTCCACGCAACGCATTAATTGTCACGATCCTCAAGAGGACATCAAATGTCTCGTTTGTCTCGTAATCATCAAATGACAAATGGCAAGTAAATTACATTGTGAAAATTAAAGATTTCAAATAAACCTATTTAAAGTGTATGCGCACATAACTAATAAAAAAAAACGAAGAAATATCTCGGTAATTTCCTGAAACATATTTTACTTCCGGATAATAATGTTGAATGAAATAGGAAAGAACGAAGATATATATGTCGTTTTTGTGCCGACTCTCATAAAACGTAAAAGTGTTATATCTTAACGGAAAAGAAAAAGAGAATTTTTAATATATGTCGACATTTTCCCCGAATGTTATTTTAGGCGGTGTATTTTCGTGTATCAGCGTAGCGCGATTTTTATAAATATATCTGCATTTTCCCGTGTGTGCGTGAATGTTCTCAATTATTTCTGACACCGAGTCTAAAACCATCGATAAAAATTAAATCAGATGGTGAATTCGAGATAAAATCGTGAGGGTGACTCGATGAATGGGCTTTATTTTACAGGCCTTTGAGAATTCATTTCGTTCTATAAACGGAAACTTTCATGGGATTTTCTTCCCGTTTTTTTTCAATCGAGTCTAACTATGTTAGCGACTGTTAAAAATGAAATGATATATCGAATTAGAATTGAAATAAACCTGTGTGAGAGAAAGACAGCATGGGCCTAACTAAACAGGCCTCAGCCATTCGAGATAATAAAATTGTGGATATTTGATTACATGAAGCCTCTCCAAGAATGGGTGGAGCTATGGGTGGAGCTACTCTGCAAACGGACTAAGCCACACCCCCGGGCAGACGGATCACCTACGCCTATTATATAGTAAGGGAAACATGAAAATCTGTTAACTAAATTGTTACCAAAAAATTTCTTCACCAATATGTTTGTAAAGGTGTGTAATAACATGTGTTAAAATGTTGAAGGTCAACTCCCGTGGGAAACCCAGAAAAAAAGCTGTTGAATTCGGGTACCGAAAAATTATTTTCGAGAATTTTTATTTTTTTTAATCGGCCCTTAAGTAACTTATGAGGGGTCAAATAAGGGTTTTTCATGATTCTGAGTTGATTGTTAACATTTATATTTCACCACAGACACTCCTTTGTGGAAAAATAATTTCTAAATATATCTCATTTTCTACTTTGCAGGACATGGAGTCTAGCAATATGGATGAAGACGTTACTCCACCTGTGCTCAATTGCTTCATCTGTGCACGCTCGGATACACCAGCTGAAAGGCTCATACAGGCAACTCCAAAGGGATACTCAACTTTATTGAAACAAGCAGAAACTGTCGAAAATGTTACTGTTGTGGAACGTATGAAGGAGGCTCAAAAGGAAGGAAAACTGAGGTACCACCAGAAGTGTAAAAATGATCTGTACAACAACTTTGTTGCAACCACCAAGAAGTCAGCTCAAGCATCAAAGGCAGAGAAAGAGTCATCAAAGTTGAAGAGAAGACGCACTACTTGTGAGTTCAGTTCATCAACTGGCTGCAGTTCTAGAAGATCACAGTCAGTTGACCTCCTGTATAAGGATGTATGCATTCTTTGCAACCAACCAGCCCAGCTCTACAAAAATAATCCAGCACAAGCTAGAAAGAAATACAGAGTGCCAGATAATTTGACTGCAGATACACTGAAGGCAAGCTTGCTGAAGACAGCACGGAGTCGCGGGGATGACTGGGGCACTGAAGTCACTGGACGCCTGGAAGGGATCAACGACTTGGTAGCAGAAGAAACACTGTACCATTTGCGATGCAAACTTATGTTTGCGAGAGGTGACAGCTTGTCCAAGACTGATGAGGAAGGAAAAAGGAAGAGAGGACAGAGGAGTATTGATGAGGAGCGAGAGGCAGTTTTTATTGAATTCTGCGAATGGTTAGACTCAGAATTAGAGCATGGGGTAATGAACATGGACCAAGTCCATGAAAAGCTGCAGGAGTTTGATCAGTCACCAGAGAAGAGCCTTTCTTATTCAAAGCATTGGCTAAAGATAAAACTTCTAGAGAAATACGAAGACACCTTGTATTTCACAACACAGGAAAGAAGGGCAGATGTACTCTGTCTCAAAGATGGCACCGACAATATTCTGCGAGCGCATCATGCTAATCTTGACCATGGAGATGAGAAGACTCAGATCATAAAGACGGCACTCAAGTTCATATCCAATGATATTGCCTTGATTGATTTAGGTCCAAAGTCATACCCCACCACACACAGTATGACTGACATCGATAGTCAGCTGACACTTGTTCCTGCAAGCCTTCAGATGTTCTTGAGACCGATTGTCAAGACAGACGAAAGAGTTGCCGTTTGGGGGCAGAATTTTATTAAGGCCTGTCGACCTCGGTCTGGAGTATTGCCACACCAAATGGGGCTTGCCATACAACTTGATCATAGATTTGGGTCAAAATGGATGCTCAACAAGTTCCACCGGCTGGGATACACTGAGTCTTACACAGAGACACAAAACTACAAATACTGCTTCCTTAATAGTAGGAGTGGAGATGATGTTCCAGATACTTCTGGCACTCTTGACACCATTGTGGAGGAAACCGATGAACAGATCAATGATGAGGTTGCGGTTGATGCTGCGCTTGAGGATCAATCAGTGATGACAGCCAAAGTGCCAGCCAGTGAAAGTGAATTGTCAAGTAATGATCAGGTGGTCTTTATGGAGGTTGGGGAAACAAACAATGCAGTCACTCAGTTTGTTGGAGACAATATAGATTTAAACATTGTCTCTATTCACGGAAACACTCCCTTTCACTCAATGGGTTGGATCGAAGTCACCTCTCCGGCACCACCTTTGCCAGATCCACAGACAACAGCAGCTTTCCCCCGGGTGAAGTTGAAGGCACTCGACAAAGCTAAGATCCTGAAAGGAACTGAAGTAAAGATTATTCCATTTACGAACAGGAAACAGATAGGAACGAACGCGATCATGTTTCTCCCCCTCGCTGAGCTTTCCTCCTCCCTGGCTCATGATCAGCCACTCCTCACTCCAGGTGACACACTCTGGGCAGCGGGGTGGGTGATCAAAGCCAACGATCCTGAGTTCCCACACTCCAACTGGAATGGCTGGATGAAGAGAATCCATGCTAATGATGCAAAGCAGAGCACACAGATCGAGTTCCTCCCAGTTATTGAAGGAGACCCTAATGACCTCAACACCATCTTCACCACTCTGAAAGAGTGCATACGGCACGCTGGGGTCGCTATAGTGACCTTTGATCTTCCGATTTGGCTGAAGGCTGTGAATATAATAAAGCAGGCAAATCTACCCGTCATTCCAAGGTTGGGTGGTTTTCACCTGCTGAAGTCTTATCTTGGATCAATGGGTAACATCATGGAAGATTCTGGACTACTAGATGTGATCCAGTTGATCTATCCTGGAAGTACGACAGCCAACCACATCATGGATGGAGGATGTTTTGACAAGGCAATCCGTGTTCACCTCCTCATCGATGCAGCCATCTATCAACACATCATGAAACTTGCCTTCACTGAGGAGGAGCGTGGTGACATGAAGACCTTCATGGAGAAGGTGGCTGATGGGAAGATGGGAGCCAGACACTCAGACCCAGTAGTGCCAGTGTTTGAGCAAAGGTTTGAAGAAACCTTCAAACGACTCGCAAAAGGAGGAAGAACACCTGCACTCTGGGTGGAGTACCACCACATGGTAGATGTGATCAAGGTCTTTATCAGAACCGAGCGACTTGCAGACCACAATGGGCATCTGTCCTGCATTGTTACCAAGATGCTTCACATCTTTGCCGCTGCAGGCCATCATCAGTATGCCAAGGGCGCACGGCTGTACTGTCAACTCATGAAGGAACTAGAAACTTTGCCTGCTTACAAAGACACCTTAGAACGTCTCACTGCCCACGGGAACCACGTTGTCTGTTACTCAAGTCATGAGTGGTCCGGCACATGGTGTGACATTTGCATTGAGCAGACATTAATGAAGGCAGCCAAGTCACAAGGTGGACTGAGCAGAGGAAGAATGAGAAACAGTTTTTCTGGCCACAAATGCTGGGGTATGAGCCAGTTCCAACACTGGACCCCACGGCTCCTGAGGAGCTATTGCAGTTCACGAGCTGTAATTGTTATGGAGATTGCAGCAACCGGCGATGCAGCTGCAAGAAGAATGGGGTCACGTGCATCTCGGCCTGTGGAGTCTGTAATGGCATTACATGCAGAAACTGCAGTCATGATGTTGTTGAGTCTGAAGAAGACATAGACAATGACTGTTGAAACTTCTGACATTGTGAATGAGAAATAACTCTTGAGTATTATATATGTATGTGAAATAAAAGCTACTTTGTGTGTAAATGTAAAAGTGAAAATATAAATGTTAACAATCAACTCAGAATCATGAAAAACCCTTATTTGACCCCTCATAAGTTACTTAAGGGCCGATTAAAAAAAATAAAAATTCTCGAAAATAATTTTTCGGTACCCGAATTCAACAGCTTTTTTTCTGGGTTTCCCACGGGAGTTGAACTTCAACATTTTAACACATGTTATTACACACCTTTACAAACATATTGGTGAAGAAATTTTTTGGTAACAATTTAGTTAACAGATTTGTGAAATATCTCATAAAATGCCCTTACTAATAATATAGATAGCGCCTATTATATCAACAACACATTGCATGAAATTTAATTATAAACGAAACTCAAACATCAACGACAGAATTCATAGAACATCTTACCCGCGCAGTATTGAAAAGCAAGGACATGGGCGGGGTCTGCGAGCGGCAAATCTGATTGGTCGTGATGACGTAAAATGCCGTAATATTTTATCCAAGTACTGCTAAACAGAAGGGTTCTGAATGAGCCAACAAAGGCCATTTGCGCTCTATGGTGTTCAAGTTTATAATTCATTGGAATAAACTGGAGATTTTAAAGGTTGTTGAAAAATATTTTTCGGAAGTTTACCGCCGTTTGCGCAGCGTCTTTTACACCACCTTATTTAACATGTTACATTGCCTTATTTAACACTTTTCGCTTTGTGTGCAGGGGGTAATTATATGTGCAAGACAATGATTACCTCCACCACCAAATGTGGATGGATGTTATGTTTTCACCCCTGTTTGTTTGTCTGTGAGTGGGAAATTTCAAAAAGTTGTGGACATATTCGGACGAAATGTGGTGGACAGGTCGGGTGTGTGAGAAGGACGAAATGGTTCAATTTTGGTGAAGATCCGGATACGAGAATTTTTTTCAGTGATTCTTCACCATTAAGAGATAATAGAGCCAAAAATGATATATAGCATATCTCATAAACGTTGTGGGCGGATTCAGACGAAACTTGGTGGGTGAGTTGGTTAGATGACAAGAACAAGCCGATTAGATTTTGGTTCAAATCTGGACCAGATCCGACCCATCAGTGGGATACAAAACGAAAATCGTTCAGCCTAGCGGGGGTATGCGCTCTACCGAATGCTGTTCTAGTTTTACACAGTTACATTGTGATTGCATAAACTCCCCAGGTCATTCATTTTTAAGAACATATTTCACAAAAATTGAGAAGTAATACGAGCACATTTAGCTTCGCTTCCTCCATTTAGACACATTCCAGCTTCCAGTTGGAGAGGACAGCACAGCAGAAAATTCGCTTGTTGAATTACGCTTGCCAATTTCCATGGAGACGAGTGTCTCCAAATTCTTCCACGTCTTCCCAAATCACTTTCATTAGAAATAATTGACCAGACAATAGAGGTGGAGGGGGGTTCCTCACCTTCAAATCACAATATTGTTCAACACAACTACAGACCCTCACGCTGCTTCCTCGGAACAATGCCATCAAAATCACCTCCATAAAATTTCGAAAAATTGGGAAAATTCATGGAAACATCAATATTTACATACCCCCACCAAACCTGTGCCCACTAGGATACCAACCCCAACTTACCAATCTGCAAAATATACCTGACTTAATAATCAGAGGGGACCTCGACACAAAAGACTCCTCCTAATTTAACCAACCAAAATCAAGACAAGAGGTACACCAATTCCAGAATAATTAGACATTTAAATATTGATGGAGCAAATGTGGATGTCACCAAAACTCCAAAATTTACATTAAACAGCTATTGGGCCTACATAGAGGTCCCAAACATGGTTCTAACAACCCTCTTTCAAAAATGATAAAGTGCATTTCCAAGAATGTGCTGCAGCATATTGTCCACCGAATGTGGGCCGACAAGGGCACTCCCACCCGGAGATTGGGAATTCTCGATAATATACTTAATGATCACAACTCACCCACTAGACTCCCTCTCTGCCCTCAGGACTCTCCCACATCCTCTGATATAACTCTATAATCTCCCATACTCAAGACTACCACATCCTGACACACTACTTCCAATCTTCCATTTGGATCACTTTCCTATTATCATCACACATCAATACAAGTCTTTTACTATAAAACAATCAGTACACAATTCTAGCGGACTATATCAAACATACACAACTCACGTAACAACGCATCCCCATCACACTAATCAGTAATCAATCAAGACACAAAATCCCAAACAAAAATCAGTAATCGGTCAATGATATCGACGACTACGCTTCAATCAGTCACAAACCCATCATTCCCAGAAACAGATGAATCACCAAAAGGCTAAAGATATTGAAACTCGTCAATGAAGCTCCACCACCTCTCACCTTTCACAAACACCTGAGCCCTTTACCCATTAATGCACAAACTAAAATATACAACCACTCATGGACACAAAATTCCCTCTATATGGAAAAACAAGAATAACAACATTCGGGTTACAACCTGCGACAAAATCCGGTAAGGGGCTAATTGGGAAACACATTGAATACGCCATTAAAAAATAACTCGACGCCTCTCATCCATGTCACCCTCCGCCACGGTTATATCAGAATGAGCAGATTCATCACATGGTCACGGATTGCTTATTCCCAATATGGGGTCATTCAAAAATTACACAACGCTATTTTTAAACAATACATTATGGTCATGACAGTCTAGTTAGCAATCGCTTTTTATTTTAGTAATTTGCGTACCGTAATCGCTCTATTACGTAACGTAACGTGATGCTTCATTATGCAACCTTCACATACACGGATTATTCTTACGAGTCCTTACGGATCGCCAACTCGTAGTCAATCACAAGCATCCGAAAATAACTCGCTGGTATCCGTAGATAACTCGTCACAACTCGCAACAACTTTTGACATGTCAAAAATCATCTTCCGTTATTTACGGATGCTTGCGATTGACTACGAGTTGGCGATCCGTAAGGACTCGTAAGAATAATCCGTGTATGTGAAGGCACCCTTACTGTCATTCCGTCTTGGTGCTATGGTGGGTGGAGTCAAGTGACAGATGTGGGTGTGGGTCTGGCAGCTATCTGACCAATGGATGAACTCAAATACAGGGTGCTCCAAAAAGACTTGGAAAACTTTGGTTGTTAATACATTTAGAACCACAAATGATTCAACAATACTCTTTAGTTTATATGATACAGAAACTCAAAGTTTTGTGCACACCATCAATACACTTCAATGTGAGCTCGGTTTGTCGCGAGCAGGACATCAAGGCAGTGCACAAGTTCGTGTCATCTTCGGATCAGCATGTTTGCGTCCACCTGCTGTGATCTGAGAATGAAGATCCTGCAGGTTTTCCACCTTGGTGTTGTAGACATCTTTGGCAAACTCTCACAGAAAAAAACCAAGAGGGGTTATGTCTGGTGATCATAGGACCATGTGGTTGGTTCGTGTCGGCCAATCCAGCGACCTGGAAATTTTTCATTCAGGATGGCTCGAGCGACTAAGGCCGAATGAGGGGGAGAGCCATCCTGTTGAAAAATGATATCGGGTTGCAGGTCTTCAATCTGTGGGAAGGCGAATCCTTCCAACATGTTCATGTAAATTGTTAGGTCACTGTATCCTCCGCAAAGAAAAACGGACCCCCAACATGGTCATGGAGCTGTGTACTGAACCACCTTTAGAGGCCATTTTTCCCCACAGTGCAGGGGTTGGCCTTTTTCGGGCACCTTGGTCCCCTTTTGAAGCAATGTTTTATGGCCGGATGCCCTTCCTGCTGCCAACCCTGTTAGTCGCCTCTTGCTACACACAGGGAAGTACCAGTGAACTGGTACTCAATTTGCCAACCTCGGAAGGATGACAGGCTGAGTCAACCCCCTGGCATTAATTCAGCGATCAACCGGAATTCAAACCCAGGATCCTAGGATCCCAAGCCGGCCGCCACGATGTTCAGCCTGGCGGAGGTTTGCACTCTACCGGGTGCCATTCTAGTCCACAATCTTTAAAGGCAAACACTGAGTTGAGTCTTTGTTGCACTAGACTTGGGTTTGGCAGATGGAAGAGAAGGAAGGACAGGAAAACGTCAGTGAGAGAAAGGAGTGGTGGGGGATTATGGCAGGGTTTTCTACATTTATTTATCAGATGGAAGAAACAGCAGAATAAATAAATAATTAAATAAACAAACAATTAATAAAATAGATAGAACCTTGGTTGAGGATTGGTGTTTCATCATTGAAAGTTAATGTAGAAACGAATAGCATCAAGCTTATGTTGGTGAGTCATGGGGGAAACCAAGGTCTGTATGCATTCTCAAACTTGGAAAAAGAAGAGGAAAGAAAAGATGAAGGTTGGGGAGGAGAGGTACTGTGGTAGGGGAATACGTTTCTGGCTGCATCCAAATCAGACATGTTGTATCTTCCACAGTCTTTGTGAACACAATATGTTGATGGTCCCACGCTATCACTGAGTATTAAGCACCCAAAGGGCCAAGAGCAGTGAACAATTCTAACCGTGGTCAGAAGCAAAGCAGTCAATGATGTCCAAGTTTTCCCAAAGTGCCTCCATGTCTTCACGAGTTCCAAGCATGGGGCGTACTTGTGCTCGACCACAACCAATTTGTTCCACATCCTCGTCACACAAAAAAAGATGATGCGGAGCCACTTCACACGTAACGGGCACACCATGCTCCTTTGCTGCACGAATGATGAGAATCTGAGAAGTGGGGTGGACGGGGGAGGTTGGTAGGTATTGAGAATGTTGTTGTAATCTCAAACAAAAATTATGTACCCAGCTCTTTCAAGTTATTGGTATGTCAGAGAAAAATAGAAACAATTCCACTTCTGTCAAACTAGCCTTTATACAATTAACCTTTCAAAGAAGGTAAGCGGTAGTATGAATATGAATTCCCTTATAGTTATAAGGAGCTTCAATGTAGGAGGAGGCCTTTAAGCCCATCAAGCTTGCACAATGGTTGCTAACCTATGGTTGTCTGGCCATGCTTTATCCTCTTTAAATGCTGAGCATCAAATAAGGAAGCAGCATGTACCACTGTTTAAAGTCTTTGTTATGACTCGGCTGGGGTTTGAATCACCAATATCCCAGACTCGGAGCAGACGACCACAGAGTTTTATGAACAGCGTCATATGTATATTTATATAAAAATAAGGGGACCAAGTAAAGTATAAGTCGAGACACCCAGGTTAAAATAAAGAATAAACACTCAGTGATCCCTCTCACTGTTGCTTTCCTCTTGAGTTCATTTGCACTCAACTACTCTTTAACCCTTCGTCGGAGCAAAAGAGGGTGCCCTCCATCATGTAAACCTTTGACCTTTTTGTTTTAGCTCCTCTAGGAGGTATTTCAAAGTATTTCTTTACAAAAGTCAAAGTATTACTTTACTTACAAAAAGGCAAAGTATTTCTTAGTTTTTGAGGTTTGAGTTTGGAGTTTGGATTTTGGATTTTCTTTACGCTTCGTAGGTTTGGATTTGTTTGGATTGAAGGCCTATGTGTGAAATAAAACAAAACTTTGGGTGGCAATGCACGATTATGGAATTGTTGCAAAATTCACGAACTGAAACACAGCTCTTGCTTGTGGAACAGTACAAGCAAGATGTTTTAATTGACAAAGGGCCAAACCATTGCATGTTTAACAATATAATTTTCTCACCTCCTCCTTTTTGGCCACGTGGCAGATGTGCACATGGCGTTTATAGAGTTGGGCCACCATCAATATAGCAGCCACAGTCTGCCTCTCAGCATGCACAGCAATTGGAAGGTGTTTCGGCCAGCTCTCAAAGTGCTGTGAAGCGCAAGCACATCATTTCATGACATCATTCCGACATGTGAATATTACATGATAAATTTTACAAATACTAGTGCACACACAAAAAAAAGCATTTAAATAACTAGAACGGCACTCAGGAGGAGAGCATACCTCCGCCAGGTGAACAGTTTACGTTTTGTATTCTAGAGTAGACCAGAAAATCACAATACAGAATCACATTTAATCAAAATCATCCGTCCACAACATTTTGAGATATCCTGCTATGTATGGTTTTTGTCTCCGTCTCCCAATCGTAAAGAATCACTTACAAGTTAAATAATTCTCATATCCGAATCCATATTCAGATATTCACCAAAATCTAATCGATTCTTCCTCGTCACACACCCAACCTGTCCACCAAGTTTCATCCAAACCCGTCCACAACATTTTGAGATATCCTGCTTTATATAGTTTTTGTCCCCATCTCCCAATGGTGAAGAATCACTTTAAAAAGTAAATAATTCTCATATCTGAATCCAGATTCAGATCTTTACCAAAATCTAATCGATTC
This sequence comes from Myxine glutinosa, assembly GCF_964187855.1. NCBI lineage: Eukaryota > Metazoa > Chordata > Myxini > Myxiniformes > Myxinidae > Myxine > Myxine glutinosa. Next base: position 32,560,664 of record NC_136263.1, read on the forward strand.
TTCCTTGTCACTCACCCGACCTGTCCACTAAGTTTCGTCCAAATCCATCCATAACGTTTTGAGATATCCTGCTATGTATCGTTTTTGGCCCTATCTCACAATGGTAGAAAATCACTTAAAAAATTTTAGTAGCCGGATCCGAATCCGGATCTTCACCAAAATCTAATAATTTTGTCCTTGTCACATTCGCTACCTCTCTGCTAAATTTCGTCCGAATCTGTCCACAACTTTTTTTTAGATATCTTGTTCACAAACAAACAGACAAACAAACAAACAAACAGACAGAAACACAATCGGACAAACAGGGGTGAAAACATAACCTCCATCCACCTTTGGTGGTGGAGGTAAAAAGTTAATAAAATAAACAAGTGGCACAATTTTTTTTTTGTTAAAGTTTAAAAAAGCTATTTAAAGATTAGAAAATGAATTAGAAGACAACACAGCCAATTGGTATCGGTGGAACAAAACAGGTGTGCAAGGTAAACGGTCAAACACTTTCACAAATCTGCAATTACAATGCCAGACACAGGATAATTCCTTAATAATAAATAAAAATAAATATATTAGAACTTAATAAACAGGAATAAATTCCCACATGGGGCGAGTGTAAAAACAATCCTGACTCATCTTGGCCTCAAATCCAGGGCCTCTTTGCTAATGCGGCAACACACCCACTGAGCTATTGAATCTTCAGGATAGATGTGTGTGTGTGTCAATGGTTATTATCTCCATTTGCGGATTTTAGGAGGTGGAACGGAGTATTTCCAGGACTCAGTGTCCACCTCTGCTTTGGTAAGGGATCACGGTTCATGGACCAAGCTGTTTAATTTTTGCTGTTCTCAGAATTTTGCTCCAAGGGCTCTTTTCAGGATCGTTAACAAACCCCGGATGGCCTCCAATTCTACTTATTTTGTGGTAATATTCCCGAGATGGTTATTAAAATCTCAGTGAGGTTCTTCTTCATCATTCCCATTGCTCCAATTATCACTGGTACAATTTCAACACTCTTCAGCTTCCAAGATATCTTGGCCTCATTCATTAGGTCCTGGTATTTGGTCATTTTGTGATTTCTGCATTGTTTAGGCCAAAATCACTGAGAAATGATGTGTGTATATATATATGTTTGGTTCAGGAGTGCATAGAATAAAACTAGAGAGGTTCCAGGGAACCTGAACTCAACTGGTCTATATCAATATGGTTAGAATATGCATAATAGAACCACAAACTATATAGTTTACATGTGCTAAAAATATATGACCAAAATTGATTTTTCAATATGACCGCCCTGCCGCGCCTAATTTTGGGCGTGAAACGCCGAAATGCAATCCCAAACTAGTTTATGTCTTAAAGATGCTGCATAACAAGTTTCATCAACTTAATCAATATTTGTGACTTTTAGAGCGTAGACGTCGAATTGTTTACAGACGACAGACAGACAGACGGACGACGGACACTGGGTGTCGACAAAAACTCAGCTGGACATAGTCCAGTTGAGTTGAAAAAAAATCCCACAGACTGAGTTTTAAAATGGTGGGTGGACTCAGGATGTTGGTTTTCGGCAGTAAAAAATATTTCATAGTGCCTGAGGTTCAGAGTGGGGAGAGGGCACCAACGCTCTCTGTGTGAATATGTATGGCATAATGCCACTGCCAGTGGTACAGGGTATTACATGTCATTCTAAAATATGCCAACTCTGGAGGAATTACCATGTCAATAATTCGACAATAAAAGGGATGACACAAACAGCACTAATCTCTATGAATTTACAATAGGAACAGGTATTCCATTCACAGGACTTCTCCTTCTTCTTTCTTAAGCCATAATACCAACAGTCAAGGGTCAGCTACTCAGATTCGCCTTCTCCATTCCCCTTGTCCTTCAATTCTCTTTGTGCTACATCCCTATCCTGTAATCTCTGTCTTCCTCTTAATCTTTTCCCACGAATTGGCTCATTCCATATTTTCCTGATTGCTTCTTCATCCTTTCCATCACTTGCGCAAACCACCGCAATCTAGTCTCTTCAATCTTTTACGCTACACATGTTGTTGTTTTTTTAACGAAAGTTGAGACTTTCTTTACATCTCCTTTAGAAAAAAAGTTATTGACCTTTAAAGGACAAATGAAAATAGGTAGTTCTTCTTGGACAACTCTCAAAATACCTCCATCCACATAGCAACATTGTCTATACGAAGAGTGGTGAACGTGTCATTGAGGTACATCTTCAGTCCAGCTGCTTGTCCTGCAAGGGTCGGTAGGATGTTGCTGTTTTTGGCAGTCGCACCCAGAAATAGGGCATAGTCACAACGTGCTCCAGCCTTTGCCAGCTGCAGAGATAAAAATAAATAAATAAAAGCAGTCAAGTCACGTCAAAGGTACGAGCAAGTAAAGATACCATACCGACGTGCCTGCGGGAACTATGGGAAAACTGAAAATATAAAATGAATACCTCTTCAGAAGCCATCTATATATTACGTATGCAGTTTGTATTGCACCCTTTTTCATATGTTTGAGGCTCTCCTTCCCTTCTCCCAGTTGTACATCATCTGCAAATGGCCTTGACCACGTGTAAATATTCCACGTGTAAGAATAGCTGGCATAAAGCTTCGCAAATGTATACTCTGGGAAAAGCACTCGGTATTACAAGTAAATAATTCAATTGATGGTTAAATCTGTGCTATTTCAATATTTTGTATGCAGCCTGTGACTTCTGGTTGCATCATTGCTGGGAGCGTAGCTGTGTTGCTGAAGCAGTGCCCGTTCCCAGTAAGCTAGTACTCATTTTGCCAACCTGAGAAGGATGACAGGCTGAGTCAACCATCTGGTGTTATTTAAATGATAGGATAGGGGCTCCGACTCAAGACCCTCAGATATTCAGCATGCTACCTTAACTGTTAAGTCAACACCAGGCTTACCTATACGATAAGAGAGATGTTTGGCTGTCTGTGTGTGTGCCACCATGTTTCTCAGAGATGGCTGAATGGATCTTCACCAAACTTTCAGAGGTTCATTGGTGAGGGTCAAGAAGCGTTTTAGGCAAAAACAAAATTTGAAAAAAACAAAACAAGTTTGATTTCTTTTTTAATCGCTCTATTAGTCTATTAGTGACCAATAGCCTGGTGTTGGCTTAGCGGTTAGGGTGCCGGCTTGGGATCCTAGGATCCTGGGTTCGAATCCCGGTCAATCGTTGAATTAACAATTAATCCCCCCCCCCCCCTTCCCACGCCTCCTGCCCCCAAGCCCTCTCCCTCCCACACTTCTCCCTGCTCTCAAATGTTGTGGTTGTGTGCTTCCCCTTCTCTCCCCATCTTGTCTTCCGCTCCCTCTTTTTGTATATTTTGTTTGTCTGGTTGATTTGTTTGTGAAATAAATTGTTACGTGGTCCCCTCGGTGAATACCTGGTCTCAGTGACCCCCGGACCGTGAGAGGAACTTCGCCAGAAAGCTGTACTATATAGGCGCTTTCGCCACGCAAGCCATATGAATTTCACCCAAGAGACAACTGACGTTCAAGGATATATTTCAATGGTAATGATACCAAACAATTTCAATGACACAACCATCAACAATATTTCAATGACACCACCACGGAGATTTTCCCCGAGCAATCAACAACACAGAATCCTCACCAATTCCCAATTCACAATCAATTCCCTATGATTAAGATGGCCATCTTATACATGTGTGTCCCGGTGAGTACTCACGAAACCCTTTTGGTCTCGGTCCCGCACAATGTCTCTGGGCCCCTCTTGACCAAGATGATGGTCGCCGTCACCGCACTCGGGCGGTAGAACGAACCCCGGGTGGACGTTTCTCCACCGCGCAGGTATCGTACCAGGCACCGTGGCGGCAGCCCCTCGTGGCCACGCGCAGCGGATACGGTAGAGCAAGCCAAACCCCACGCCGCTTGCAAGGCGCGTTAGGCCCCAACGTGCGACCCGCACGCGTCTGTTTGGACGGTGCCGCGAACGATTCCAGACGCGGGGTCGAGGCACGGCCCCACGTCAACTTGACGTCTCCACCGGGCAGGTACCCGTCCCCGAGAATTCCTCTCGCCTGACAGGTTTCGGAACGCCTCTGTTTTCCGCGCAGCGCAAGGTCGATTCCACCTTTTGTCGTCGTGGGGCGAGGAAGAACAAGAAGAATACTCGTCCTTTTTTCCTCGTGTCGTTTTCTCTTCCGTTTCCGGTCACTTCCGTTTCCGGCCACTGGTTCAGAAGGGCTCCTGACCCTCCAATCACAACAACCCTTAATATACTACACACGGATAAGCAAAGATCTGAATATTAATTCACATAGATATGTAACACTCCCCCCCTTCAAGAAAGAAAGTTTGACCCCAGCGAAAACTTTCGTTGCCGGCCAACTTGGATAAATAAACCAGATAACTCAACCCCCAAATCCTCAGTTCCCCTGGGCAACAATTATCCCAACTCAAAAATAAAGCAACAAACTCTCACAAAACCCCCAGATTACTCCCTCTGGACTAAACACCAGCAACGACATTGTCCCTGCCAAATCAAACTCCCTCTCCTGACCCTCTGACTTTGACCGTCAGCTTCTTGTGAATGAAGGTTAAGGGTTTGATCAAAGATCCAAAGTTACGCAACTCGATAGCACTTTTTCCGGGAGGCCAAGCCGAGTATTCACTACATGGATGCCTTTAGGAACGTGAAGTTCACGGTTAGTCCGTGCAGGAAAGTTCTCTACATGGGCGCCTTGAGGAACGTGGAGTTCACGGTTAGTCCGTGCATGAAAGTTCCCTATATGGACGCCTTTAGGAACGGCGTTCACGGTTAATCCGTGTAGGAATCTTGGCTCAGCGGCTCCGCCGCATTCAGTGCTTCAACTTCTCAGAACTTCCCTAATAATTATGGTGGGACCCCTTGTCCCTGTAGTTCCACGAATAGCGGTCTCCTTCTCGGCCACTACTTTGCCAATCCTTCCTTCGGGAGCTGCCGTAACTCAGGGAGCCTCCATAATAATATTGATTGCGGCCACCACCAAAACTACCGCCCAGTTGTCCTCTCCTGTAGACCTCTCGACGCCTACGAAATGCCTTCCCTACTGTTATGGTCCGACCCTCCAAATCCTTGCCATTCCAATTCTTCTCTGCCTCTCTGGCGTCTTTGGTGCTGGCAAACGTGACAAAGCCGAACCCTCTGGACTGTTGCGTTTCCCAGTCTCTTACCAACCGCACGTCCACCAGCGGCCCATATCTGTTGAAGACAGAGGTCAGAACTTCTTCCTCTGTTTTGAAGTTCAGTCCCCCTACAAATAACTTGGCACTTTTGTCGCCATCCCGAGCTGGTGTGGTGTTATTTTCCCTGCTGGGCTCTTGACCAACCCTCAGGTTACCATAAACTTGACCCCCGGCCAAATCATTCCCGATAACCACAGATACACCCTCTACAGGAAGCGTGGCTTGTAAACCGACGGTGACCGGTCCTGACACCAAATCGGACTCCAAATGGACGACATGAAGGGGAGCACTAACACCGCCCCCAATCCCCTGTAAACGAACACTATCCCCCGTTGCCGTCTCCTCGGACCATGGCAAAATGCCTTCAAGCATTAAAGATTGATGTGCCCCTGTGTCCCTCAATATCCTAACCGGTTTCCGGTTAGTCGAGGCTCCATCCCGTGACACAAACCCCTCTGAAATAAATGGTTGGTAACCCTTTTGATGGCGATTTCTTACGCTAGCCATCGCATTCGGAGTGGTAATAGTCGGACTCCGCTCTGGGTTGTCCCTTTTCATGAGGTAACAACTGGACATCAAGTGTCCAGGTTTCTTGCAAAACGCGCAAGTAGGCCCGGAGGAAAAACTCGTGGTCTGCCTCGGGCCCCCTGAAAAATAAGTTGGTCTTGGGCCCACAGCCCTCTGACTTCGAACAGGTGGGGTATCCGCGTTGTCCCCCTCATCCTCTCGAGGCCGCCGCCATATATTGTCGTTCTCCGCACCTGCTGTTCCCCACCTCCCCTGCGGAGATCTAGGCGAGGAGGTAGGTTCATGGACCCCTATTCGGTGGGTTAAGGCATAATCATCTGCCATGGTGGCTGCGTCCCACAACTTTGGTACTTTCTTTTCCTGCAGGTACACTTTGATGTCCTCGTGGACACACTGCTGGAATTCCTCCACCAGGATCAAGTCCCGCAATGTTTCGAAGTCTTTCCCGACTCCTTTTGACTCACACCACCGATCAAACATGTTTTCTTTCACTCTGGCAAACTCCACATGGGTCTCACTCTCCCTCTTCCTGGCATTCCTGAATTTTTGCCTGTAAGCTTCCGGAACCAACTCATAGGCTTTGAGGATGTGCTTCTTCAGTACCTCATAATCTGCACATTGGTCCATTGGTAGCGCCGCATAAATTTCCTGAGCTTTCCCCACCAGCACACTTTGCACGAGTATGGTCCATGCCTCCTCCGGCCAGTTTAATTGTCGAGCCACTTTCTCAAAGTGTGGAAAAAATTTCGCGACTTCTTTTTCACTGAACGGTGGAACCAGCCTCACATGTCTGCCCACATCCCAGGTTTTCTGGTTAGGTGTCGACCCCGTCAGCAAGGGTGGTGCCTCTCCCCGTTCTCTCATTAACTCCAGCTCCTTGAATTTGATTTCTTGCTGAAGCTCCATGTCACGTTCCTTTAATTCCCTTTCCGCTTTTCTCTCCTCTGCTTCGAGGTCCCTTGCAGCTCTCCTCTCCTCTACTTTTTTGTCTTCTAACCTTTCCTGGAGTTCTCGTTCCACTCTCCTTTCCTCCGCTTGTTTCTCTTCCCTCCTCTCTTCTGCTTTCCTTTCTTCTTCTGCTCTTTCCTTTTCTGCTTTCCTTTCTTCTTCTTTTAACCTTTCCTGGAGTTCTCGTTCCACTCTCCTTTCCTCTGCTTGTTTCTCTTCTCTCCTCTCTTCTGCTTTCCTTTCTTCTTCTGCTCTTTCCTTTTCTGCTTTCCTTTCTTCTTCTGCTCTTTCCTTTTCTGCTTTCCTTTCTTCTTCTGCTCTTTCCTTTTCTGCTTTCCTTTCTTCTTCTGCTCTTTCCTTTTCTGCTTTCCTTTCTTCTTCTTTAATCCGTTCCTGGCTCCGTAACTGCAACTCCAGTTTCCGGAGCTCAACGTCTTCTGGTTCTTCGGGTAGCCACTCCCAGGCTAACTCGTCCCATGTTCCTAATCCCACCATAGATTGTATCACCGTGGCCTGCAACTCTGCCTTCCTCAAATTAGTTCGGACCTCCAAGTTAAAATGCTTGGCCAATTTCAAGAGGTCCGACTTTAGCAACGCTCGGAACTGTGCCTCACTCGGTGTTACCCCAAAGTTCTGTGCCACAAACGCCATGGTGCCTATCGTTAACACCTGTTAACCTTCACCCAAGACTTTACCCCAATTTCTCAAATTTTTTTTTTACCAATTAATAATTAATTAATAAATTTTAATTAATAAAAAATATTATTATTTTATTATTTTATACAATTTTAAATCCCGGACGTAGACCCAATTGCGAAACCGCAAATCGTAATTTGGACGAGCCCCCAATTCTGTTACGTGGTCCCCTCGGTGAATACCTGGTCTCAGTGACCCCCGGACCGTGAGAGGAACTTCGCCAGAAAGCTGTACTATATAGGCGCTTTCGCCACGCAAGCCATATGAATTTCACCCAAGAGACAACTGACGTTCAAGGATATATTTCAATGGTAATGATACCAAACAATTTCAATGACACAACCATCAACAATATTTCAATGACACCACCACGGAGATTTTCCCCGAGCAATCAACAACACAGAATCCTCACCAATTCCCAATTCACAATCAATTCCCTATGATTAAGATGGCCATCTTATACATGTGTGTCCCGGTGAGTACTCACGAAACCCTTTTGGTCTCGGTCCCGCACAATGTCTCTGGGCCCCTCTTGACCAAGATGATGGTCGCCGTCACCGCACTCGGGCGGTAGAACGAACCCCGGGTGGACGTTTCTCCACCGGGCAGGTATCGTACCAGGCACCGTGGCGGCAGCCCCTCGTGGCCACGCGCAGCGGATACGGTAGAGCAAGCCAAACCCCACGCCGCTTGCAAGGCGCGTTAGGCCCCAACGTGCGACCCGCACGCGTCTGTTTGGACGGTGCCGCGAACGATTCCAGACGCGGGGTCGAGGCACGGCCCCACGTCAACTTGACGTCTCCACCGGGCAGGTACCCGTCCCCGGGAATTCCTCTCGCCTGACAGGTTTCGGAACGCCTCTGTTTTCCGCGCAGCGCAAGGTCGATTCCACCTTTTGTCGTCGCGGGGCGAGGAAGAACAAGAAGAATACTCGTCCTTTTTTCCTCGTGTCGTTTTCTCTTCCGTTTCCGGTCACTTCCGTTTCCGGCCACTGGTTCAGAAGGGCTCCTGACCCTCCAATCACAACAACCCTTAATATACTACACACGGATAAGCAAAGATCTGAATATTAATTCACATAGATATGTAACATAAATGTTAGCTCTTTCACGAGCCTCGATTCAGTATTAAAAAAAACAAACAAAAAAAAAAAACACCAGGTGGGTTGACTCAGCCTGTCATCCTTCCGAGGTCGGCAAATTGAGTACCAGTTCACTGGTAATTCACTGTGTGTCGCAAGAGGGACCAGCAGGGTTGGCGGCAGGAAGAGCATCCGGCCATAAAACATTGCTTCAATAAAGGCGACCACGGTGCCCAAAAAAGGCCAACCCCTGCTCTGTGGGGAAAAATGGTCTCTAAAGGTGGTTCTATTAGTGCCTAAGCCTTTTCAGCTGTGTGGAAGGTAATATTAAATGATCCCTGACCCCCAATACTTAGTGGGTGTCGTATAGGGAAGTCTTTTAGGCCCCCATAAAAAATAGGAAAAAAAAATTAATTTCTTCAAAATGGCAACAGGATTAGAACAGCATGGGGCAACGCCGTGGGTGCGGCTGAGCAATTCCCTCTGCTGATTGGGGTAGGAACTTGTAATTTGTTGCCGGCGAAAGCTCGCCGATTCTTCACAAACGACACCATGGGATCATTAACGTCCACCAACGAATGCTGGCAGACGGGACGTCCGTTTTAACATCCATCCGAGGAACGACACACACATTGATGAATCACCCTGCCTGTGAAAAACCGGGATGACAGTTTATGGCTGGGTAGGGATTCGAACCCAGGCTGGACAGCTTGGAGGCGAGTGTACACGTCCATACCCCTTCATTATCCTGCGTAGTGGATAACGATGGGTATGTGATACGATGGGTATGTGATGCAGTAGGAGTATGTGATGATGATGTTTTTTGACGCAGATTTAGAAACATACTGCACACCCCTCATACATCAGGAAATTAGTGGTCCACATAAAGAAATGTCCACCAATCGTTCAAAAAGCACAGTTATTTCGTGCAAAAGTCAGACCCATACACGAAAGGTGAACAACTTGCTTTTTCCGGGAAAGTTACATTTTAAACGTAAATTACCTATACTAGAGTAGCTCATGGTGGTTGAGTATGCACTTTATTGTACAGACCTAAACTCTTCAGGAATCCACTAATTGAAGGTCCAGGAACAATATTTGGTTGGTAACACATTTGCCACTGACGGCGAAATAGCTGAAATGGCCACACCCCTTTTTGGGCCACGCCCCCTTTTTTGCCGTGACTGTATCTACAGAACCGTTGGACCTAGGAGGTTGCCCGACCACTCAAAATTTGCGCAATGGCCACATTATGGGGGGTCAGTAATACATTTTCATATCCAAAAGTCAATGGTTTTTAAGATAATTGCCAAAAACCGATTTCAACATGTTACGAACTACAATATTATTCGTAATTGTTCCTGTTCCTGTTCCTATTGTTCAATTACTTGATTCCTGAAGAGTCTAGACTAGACTAGAGTCTAGACTAGAGTCAAGACTAGAGTCTAGACTAGAGTCTAGACTAGAATTTAGTCTAGAGTCTAGACTAGAGTCTAGACATGGCTAGAAATTCCGGTCATGGGTGTTTTGTCGTTGAGCCTGCATGCAGGCAGCGGTATCCCATAAAACAACATGGCGTCGCACCGAGAAGCAAGTAGAGGCCGAAGAGGCCTAGATTACAGGCAATTTAACTCTTTCTCCTCTGTTCTTAGGTGAAGGTGTTTAGGTGAAGTGTTAAAGTGTTCTCTGATGGCAAGTAATTCTACTTTCGATCCCTGCTTGCTGTGACTAAAACATGGTAAGTTTTTAAATAATAGTTGCATTTATTATATGCACATTAAATCAATCTGAAACAATATTTGTTCCATATCATTAATTAATCAAAAATATTTTGTACAGGAAACTTCAGTTACATAAAACTTCAGTCAGTCAGATTACATAAAATCCATCAACAATCCGTTCGACGCTGGAATCAGACTTCAGAACATCTCTACTGGAGCTGACATTCCCCAGGAGGTTGTCGACGGATTACTTGAATGCCTGGAAATTGGTGAGAAGAGTTATGAAGAGTTTGTTGAGACCAGATTTCAGGATAAGGAGAAGCACCTACATGATACAATCCCTACCAACCGCAAGACTGTTTTCGTGAAACGTACTTCTACTCCGTTCACAGCGAAGAAATCGATGGCGAAAAAGGATGCAGCGGAAACGGTTAGGTACATTGACTATGCTAGAGAAAGAGGGTACAGCATGCTAGAACTCCTGAAGTATGAATTGACCAGCACATCCCAGTTCCTCACCACTGAATGTAAAGATGGCATCAAATTGAAGAAGCCCGATAAAGCCTCCTTAGCCAGGGAACTTGTCAGTCGCCTTCCACAGGAGACGAGGAATGTAAAGAGTGACGCTCAGATGACAATAGTGGACTTCATGGCACTTGTGCGTAAACTACCGATGAAAAAGATGGGCCTTCACACATTCGGGGAATTGGCTGAGAGTCTTTCCAACAGGATTCTTGCTACAGGCTCCGTGTCCACAAGAATAGACATTATTTTTGATGTTTATCAAAAATCATCAATCAAGCAAATGGAACGGGCACAGCGAAGTTCCTCAGAACAAATCACAATCACCATTGGGTCTGACAATCAGAAACTCCCTGTCGATCTTGATATGTTCTGGAGCTCAATGTTGAACAAAGTTCGGTTGCAGGAGTATGTCTTCAAGTGGATGCTGCAGAATGTCGAGTCGGACAAGGAAATATTCTTTGGAGGAGTATATGGGGGTGAATGCAGGAAACTGTTAGCTGGCACTGAAACACAGATCGCAGAGCTCTCAAGCAACCAAGAAGAAGCCGACGACAGAATCATGTTCCATATTAATGATGGTGTTGTGAAACACGGGGTTCAATCAGTCTTGGTCGACTCGCCTGACACAGATGTCTTTGTCAACCTCATCTTCCACTTCAACACAACCTGGCAACTACAAAAGCTGTACGTGAAGCTTGGTAACCGGAAAACAAAGAAAACTGTACCAGTCCACATGTTGGTTGATCAACTGGACAACGGTTTGGTGTCGTGTCTCCCAGCCATTCATGCTCTCAGCGGTTGCGACAGTACCAGCAAGGTGGGTCCAAAGCTGTCTGGCCTGAAAGCATCCATCGATCTCTCCCTACTGGAAGGGTTTGGTGTAGAAGAACTGTCACCACAGATAACAAGCAATGCTGAAAAGTTCCTTGTGTCTGGATTAAAGAAGACCGACTGTTCCACTTTCGATGAATATCGATGGGAGCAGTACAACTCCAAGAAAGAACTGGACTTCAACCAGCTTGTGTGCTGTTCATCAACGCTACGAGAACACATAAAGCGAGCATTTCTTCAGTGTAAGATGTGGTTGCAAGCCCCAACTCCTGCCGTCACCAAACCAGATCCACTCCAGTATGGGTATGAAGCAACGGACGTTGGCATAACACCAGTGATACTGCCAGTATCGTGCAGGCCCGATGACCTGCCTCCTCCATGCAAATGCCCAAGAGCATGTATGAGTACCAAAACGTGCACTTGCAGAGACAGGAACATTAAATGTGTCACGTTTTGTGGCTGTAGTAAAGGCGAAAAGTGTAGAAATCCAAATAAGTAAATTCCAAAATAGGATGATGCAAAAGGTATAAGTGTCATATAATGTTGTGGCCTTGGTGGTATCATACAATTGTAGTTCGTAACATGTTGAAATCGGTTTTTGGCAATTATCTTAAAAACCATTGACTTTTGGATATGAAAATGTATTACTGACCCCCCATAATGTGGCCATTGCGCAAATTTTGAGTGGTCGGGCAACCTCCTAGGTCCAACGGTTCTGTAGATACAGTCACGGCAAAAAAGGGGGCGTGGCCCAAAAAGGGGTATGGCCATTTCAGCTATTTCGCCGTCAGTGGCAAATGTGTTACCAACCAAATATTGTTCCTGGACCTTCAATTAGTGGATTCCTGAAGAGTTTAGGTCTGTACAATAAAGTGCATACTCAACCACCATGAGCTACTAGAGTACTAGCCACCTGTGTAAACATAATGCAGATTTGAATGTTTATCAAACACAGATAACTTCTGAATCCCAACTCTGATCTACGAGTCTTTATGCCCCAAGTCTTAATCCATGTCCAACAAAAAAGTTTATTACAATCCCAAGACTCGGACTCGATTAGATTCCTCGGATAATGCAAATTTCATTGTTGCTTTTTTGTTTTCCATCTCTTATTTCATTAACACACCTCAAATGACCAAAAGACAATATTCACCTTAAGTGCCATCGCAAGTGTCTCCTGGTCCGTGATTGAAGGCAATGTGTTGGGCATGACACCCACGAGGGTCACACCACCTGACAATGCTGCTGCTGTCCCAGAAGAAAAGTCCTCTTTGTGTGTAGCACCTGGTTCCCGCAAATGAACGTGGACATCCACTAGTCCTGTAGGATGAAGATACCAGCTATAAGGCCCAAACAGGGAAGTTGTAGTCTCGTCAGGATAAGCTCTGCTTTTTGCAATACCGATTACAGAAGGCACAGGTGAAACATGCACAGTTCATACCCGGCAATCTGACAATGCGATGAGAAGTCATGCAATCCACATGCGTCTTCACACGAGGCGCCTCTCCAACCAAGCGCAGTGCCTCGAATAAAAATAAAGCAACCCGGAAGTTTTTCGGGGCCAAACTCCATATTCATGATCACAAAGACAGGATGCCAAACCTCAGAATTTTTCCACAACACAACTGGTTTATCAGATAAAAATATGCTTTTTATAAGAAAATAATAATACAGGTACGAGCAAAGTAAACTGGATGAGAAAAGGAGTAAAAAAAATTAAGGATAGAGAAAAAAAGCTCACAGTGAAGTGAAAAAAGTCAGAAGTATGAAACCAAGATAGAGAAAGGAATTAGAAGAAGGTGAGGTGAGTATTTTAATCATTATTTATCGATTAAAGTAGCGCCAATCAGGACGAAGGTGGATTTTTGTGATTTTGCGACCAGAAAAAAGAATCAACTGCCACAAACGCAGATTAAACGAGAACGGCACTCAGTAGAGAGCATACCTCTGTCTGGTTGGCCATAATCACTCAATGGTGAAGAATCACTTAAAAACCTCCACTAGCTGGATCCGGATCCGGATCTTCACCAAAATCGAATATTTTCTTCCTTGTGACACACCCAACCTGTCGACCAAGTTTCGTCCAAATCCATCCACAACTTTTTGAGATATCCCGCAATGTATAGTTTTTGGCCCCATCTCTCAGTGGTGAAGAATCATTTTTAAAATTCTGGTAGCCGGATCCGGATCCGAATCCGAATCTTCACCAAAACCTAATCATTTCGCCCTTGTCACATACACGCTATATCTCTGCCAAATTTCCGGCGAATCCGTCCACAATCTTTTGAGATATTTTGTTCGCAAACGGACAGACAAACAGACAGACAGGGGTGAAAACATAACCTCCATCCACCTTTGGTGGCGGAGGTAAAAATAGATTGCATTTCTTCCACAATATTTCATACAATATATTTCTATTTTTGTACAAAACACAAGCATTTAATTAAAACCAATTAATTGCATGATTACCGTATTGTTGGTCTATAAGTGGATTTGGAGTACAAGACGAAGCAACAGCGACTACTATCGCTAGCAAAAGTGTCAATCGGAACCATGGAGGCGTTATTTCCTCCCCGGCACTCAACGCATGGATAGCTACGGTATTTCCAGGGTCAGGAATATTAACGAGTTGTTTTGTGTATTTTATTTGAACTAGCAGAGTACTCTCCCTATGAGCGATGTTGTTGCAAGCATGCAACACTTTCTATTGACACATACCTTTATTTGGGCGGTGTATAGGCAACTGACGGCTCCTTAAATCTCTCCCGAAAATAACCCAGATTACATGCACGAGGCAAAAAACATGACAACTGCTTATAATTCAAAACACCTCACTGCACTGGAAAACGTGGGGGAGGAATACTGTACTGTAAATGTCTAAAGGGTGGGAACTTGCAATACCCTCTCACACCTGAAGGGGCGCAACGATACACATTTACTTGGAGAATTTGTGTCCCTCCTACTCCCCCTCCCCCATACCAGCAAGGATAAAAACACTCCGGTACACCAATTGGGGTCATGCTGATCCTATGTTGCAAGTCTGGATGTAATCGGGCCAGAATTGTAGGAGGAGCGCGACAAACAAACACAGGTCCATGAATTATAAGGATTACTTTGTGGGTCAACCTTTCAGGTAAATTGGGAATGTAAATATTTTTCAACATGTTTGTTATATAGAGGTACAGTATTCAAAGCAAGCTACAGACGCAATGTCAGCACTGGCACACAACGCATTACATTTCGACAATCCTGAACACATTTCTCGCTGACACAGCATTTCCTGTGCGCAGCCATATTCCTGCCATGTTCCTCGGCAAATCTAACATCGTCCAACCTAGAAGCTGCCGTGAATGACTTGTGTGACTTTACGGGAGGCATTTTGAGACGACGTAGTAAAGATGGCTACATATGATCAAGTTTGAAAGGGATGGATCTGGCATAATTAGTAAGCACGTGCTCGTTATCGATTGGATAATATCACATGCATCAGTGCGAGTGGATCAGTGTTTAATTGCTCACCCAATCGGGAAACGTTCTCAGCAATGATTTCCGACTAAAAGTGTTTTGAATTAACAATTTTCCAATTTATTTCAGAAAATATCACACTTTGCGATTCTGAGTACCGGTACAAGTCAAGGCCTCGATTTCCGGGAATAAAAATTATTGACTTGTACCATGAAAATTACGGTGCATTGTACAACCATTTTATGCCACACTAGCTGATTGGATTTCAATATCTAGCAGCTTTTCCCAGTTTTAGCAATTTTCAATAAAAATCAAAGCAGAGCTGTGCTTGTTGAGATAAAGGAAATAAATTAAATTTAAAGAAGAAGCATCACAAGACGGAATTTACCTCCACAAAAAGCTTTGTGCACTTGATGTCTGTAATGAGCGGTACCGAGTAATCAACAGCCATCCGACGTGTACGATAACCCCGAGTCATGAAGGAGGAGAGCCGTCGGCCACCTGCATTGCGCATGGGCAGGTTTATAACCAGATCAAAATGGTTCTCTGACAGGTAGTCTTGGATATTACGCTGACGTTCACGCAGGTTTCCTTCATTTCCACAATTCTCAGCCTCCTCGAAGGGCCAGTCCACCGCCTTCACCTATCAATTTTAAAAAAAAAGGTTCAGAACTGTTAGCAAGTGCCTACCTGTTTTGGCAATATACAACACTTACCTGGGGCGAATTACTACAATTATTACAGGATATACATCAAATAGCAAATGAGCAGTCACCTGAAATGACAAAATAATGACAAAATGGTGTATTTCTCAATCTAATTTTTGTTTAATATTTCACCGATGCAGATCATCTTTATATGTGTATCTTTGTATGATAATTATCTTTAAACTCTACCACGAAGTCCAAGGAGCTGTCCGTAGAACTCCAAAATAGAATTGTGAGGAGGCATAGATCCTACTGAAGGGTATAAAACAATTTCTAAAGTGTTGAAAGTTCCCAAGATCACAGTGAGCTCCATCATTAGGAAATGGAAAGAATATGGAACTACCCAGACTCTTCCTAGAGCTGGCCATCAGACCAAACTGAGCAACCAACCAAATTGGCCATCCGACCAAAGCAAGATATCTCGCCGACTCTTCACAAAGTACACCATGGGATCTTTGACGTCCACCAACAAATGCTGGCAGACCCGTTTGAAGGACCATTCGAGGGACGGCACACACATTGATGAATCACCCTGCCTGTGAAACCCTAAAATTATCGTTTATAGCTGGTTTGAGATTCAAACCCAGGCTAGACAGCTCAGAGGTGAGTGTACCTCTAGGCCCTCCTGTCTAGGCCCTTGGGGAAAGGCACTCAGAGAACCCGAAATTATTGAAGCAAATACAGATAGTGGGGAACTGCTCCACAGTAAAACTTTTTTTTAAGCCTCGAAGATGGGAGGAAAAAATACAATCTTCAAAACTTGGATAATTCTTGTCCAATCCACAAAAAATTATATACGGCACTGTACAAGGTATGATGGACCTGAAGAATGAGCCCAATTGGCCTGATCTCCAGTATTAATAAATAGTCCACAAAAGTTATCAATCGCTGACTCGTGGCTAAACCGGACAACAACTGATATCCCATTTATACTTTTCTTCAATGTGGATGCAAATATGTAATGGTACAAGTGCTGAATAAAGTGGAACTAAATATATATTTTTAATCCCTCTCCAAACCACATCAGTGTTAATAACAAATTGAATTTGAATCCTTTTTTGGAAAAAAAAATGCAAATTGGGAAACCATCACCAATGCTTAGGCAGGCAAGCATTTATTATGTGCTCCCCACTCCCATAATGAAATTAGGTGGGGCCAAGGAAAGCAGGAAGGCGAATTAGACAGAGCAGCAGAAAAGCATTCGTGATAAGCAGAGAAGAACAGCATATTACCTTGACGTTGTGCTCTGTGTAGAAGTCCGCTGTGCCGAGGCTCGCGTACAAGTTGTAACCGAGGCGCTCGAGTGTTTGAACCGTTGGGAGCAATTCGTTCTTATTCTGTCATAGATGGGCACAAGTGACAAACAAAATGACAAAACACGATGTCCATGAGCATAACAGTCGTGTTTAAAAGGCCTCATATGCATTTAAGCGTTTTACCACTATAAAATCACAAGGGTAGTTTTGGGTACAATACCTTGTAACTACCAATGGAAAGTAGGATGTTTTTACGAGGTAAGCGAAAGCCTGTGCTGATCATTGCTTTCAGATAGGCCTCGTGCCTGTTTTCACCAAAGCATGCCACCTCTCCGGTGCTCGTCATTTCGACACCCAACATCACATCGGCACCAGCCAGACGTGCAAATGAAAATTGTGGAACCTATGGCGTAGCCGGGCTTGTAAAAAATTATAAGCCACAAATACACATGACTAGCTTTTAAAACAGTCGCTAATGCTGCTTTAACATTAGACAAAGAAATTTGGAGGAATCCCGACATCCGTGAGGTAAGTTTTACTTACAGAACTGAGGGAAGATCTACTGTAATGTATATATACACCTCACAAAGGTTGGGTTAATAACATGCGATCAAAAAACCGAGGCGAATTCCTTACTTCCACGGTTGTTAGTTTCGTACACCGCTTATCATGGAATCATGAACCACACACCGCTTCAATACATTAACTTTGTATTCACAACATTTGGATTAAAGTGTTATGGTCATATTTACTATATTATTATTATTACGATTACGAAAACGATACTACTGAAACGATACACGACTGTATTAAGAAACCTGGGCTAATTTGTCCGAAGCGGTCCGAAGTGTAGGCATAAAGCCCAAGGCCTATACGTACCGTTTTGTTGCAAGAGCAGTAACGCCGATGCTTTCGATATTTGATGGTCATTTTAACAATTGGTTTGTTTGTGTTTCACACTGAATGAAAAACTTTACGGTAGAGCATGGCGATTGTGATATATGACAGGTTCGACGATATGTTCGGCCTGAACGAAATTGGAATCAAAATGCCGGAGTGTGGAGCGTCAGCCGCCGTACTGCGGTAATGACATCAGACGTAATCACATTACCCTGTGTGACCAGATCCTCAGTTCTGATTGGTATATGTTTGAGGGGACATACATACATACAGATGGACAAACGCTGTTCATGACGGCTTTGCCCTATGGGCTACGCCGTAAAAAACTAGAATGGCACTCGGTAGAGTGCAGTCTCGCGAACAAAAATACTGTTGCATGTGTGGGGTTAGGTAATGAAATACCTTAGTCGAGATAGAATTGTATAGATTAGCGTGCCCCAAATGTCGCGAAGAAGAAGAATCCTCATGTATCCAAGTAAGGGCGACTGTCCGGTAAGATCGTATATGTGTCTCCATACGAGGGGTGGAGCTATGCTAGTTAGGTAGAGCTTAAGAATAATCCCCAGTGTGTAATCGCCCTTGTGATTTTTCCCTTTGTTCTTATAAAATTCACTCGGCCAGGTATGCAATCGGCACATTGCCACAACCACACC
This sequence comes from Myxine glutinosa, assembly GCF_964187855.1. Lineage (NCBI taxonomy): Eukaryota > Metazoa > Chordata > Myxini > Myxiniformes > Myxinidae > Myxine > Myxine glutinosa. Next base: position 32,579,174 of record NC_136263.1, read on the forward strand.
GACAAACCTAACCGAAACTCAAACTTTGGCCGATCGGCCAGGGACACCGCCCCCGAACATTCTCGATGGGCGGTCAAGAATGGCCATGAGGTCACGCCCCGAATGAGGATTGGTTGTGGAACAATGGGGTGATTGAATCGCGCTTGGTGATTGAAGCGAGCGTGATGTCAGAGGGAACCATCTAGAACGGAGGAAGGAAAGCGAGGGGATCGCGATTGTTCTCGCGATTGTTCTGTCTGTCTCTCTCTGTCCTGCGCTTAGTGGCGAGCGGCGGCATTTTTAATCGCTCTCCCTTGTGGTTCTGGCTTGGTCGGAGGAGGTCTCTCTTGCTCTCTCGCCCTCTTTGTCTCTTTGTGCCTGGTTGCCAACAAAGGAGGACGCGATCGTGTTGCGCTTCGTGCTGGGGGCGCCTGAGAGACGGTTGGAGCTCGGTGCAGCCAAACGTGCAGGACCGAGTGAGGCAATTCTACCCGCTGCCTCACGCAGGTGGCTGGCTGCGACGTGACAGCGCCATCGTGCGTTTTCCCATGCAATGACTCGGGACCCATTCGACGACCACCATGTTTTCGAGGGCCGTTTGAGGAAGCCAGGCTGAGTACCGGCCAATGCACCACAAAACACATTTTCTTTTCTTCATCATTCCCCCGACGTGTCTCTGTGTCCGTGTGGAGGGTCCCTCATTTAGGAATTTCAGTTTACCGCACATTCCTTTTCATTGCTTGCATTATTTTCATTAAATTATTATTTGTTGACTTTCAATTTCTTGTCTTGTTTTCGTTTCTGTGTTCGTGGTTTCGGATAAACCCCCGTCACATCCGTCCGTTCAGGTAAGGACCTTGTTATCCCTCCCCCACGTGCGCCAGAGATAACACCGCCATATATTTGGGTATACGCATCAGAGTTAAGGCTCGCTTGGTCATCCGTCACCCTGAGGTCTTCACGACAGGGTTGACACGAAAATACCATCGTTAACTGAAACACTACTAATATGGCCCACTGCTATTGTGGCCCATATACGCATATCATCCATGCACCCTATTATGTCACATACCTTGCCATTATTCATTGCTTATTTGATTATTGATTGATAGCTAGGATATTTAACAACCATGATTGTGCACATCAAGGCTAAATTGCACCAATGTAGAGGCAGCGGGAAATTGGGGTGTGAAGAGAATGACAGAGATCTGCAATCTGGTGGTGAAAGAAGGCCGCATTCCTGTGGATTGGGAACTGAGTACCCTCGTCCCTCTATACAAGGGGAAAGGTGACCCTCTGGACTGTGGCTCGTATCGAGCGATAAAGTTATTGGAGCATGGCATGAAGGTATTGGAAAGGGTGTTGGAGAGGAGGATAAGGAAGAAAGTGAAGATTGACGAAATGCAGTTTGGATTTATGCCAGGAAGAGGAACGACAGATGCGCTTTTTATTGTGAGGCAGTTGCAGGAGAAGTATATGGAGAAGAGGAAGAAGTTGTTTCTTGGGTTTGTTGATCTGGAGAAAGCATTCGATAGGGTTCCACGTGAAGCAGTGATATGGGCATTGAGGAAGTTAGGAGTGGAGGAATGGTTGATCAGAGTAGTGATGGCAATGTACAAAAGAGCGCGCACAGCTGTAAGGACGAAGGACGGGAACAGTGGTGAGTTTGAGGTGAAGGTGGGAGTGCATCAGGGGTCGGTACTAAGTCCACGACTATTTGTAGCTGTGATGGAGGTGCTGGCTCAGAATGTAAAGGAGGGTTTACCGTGGGAGTTGTTGTATGCAGATGATCTGGTGTTGATTGCAGAAAGCATGGATGGACTGAAGGAGAAGATGAACAAGTGGAAGGAGTGTATGGAGACAAAAGGTCTGAAGGTGAATATCGGAAAAACGAATGTGATGGCAAGTGGTAAAGCATGTGGTGAGGTGGAAAAAACTGGGAAGTGGCCGTGTGCTGTGTGCAGGAAGGGTGTCGGAGTGAATTCCATTCAATGTACATTGTACAATGTGCGCTGAGTGGGTTCATCAAAAATGTAGTGGTTTGAGAGGGTCATTAACCAGTGTGGCAGCTACATTCAAGTGTAAGGTGTGCACAGAGGGAGCTGCAGATGGAGGAAATGTTGAGTTGGATCTTGGAGAAGGCGTGAAGCTGGAACGTGTGAAAACATTTTGTTACCTTGGAGACATGCTGAATGGAGAAGGTGGATCAGACTCGGCAACGGTTGCTCGAGTGAGATGTGCATGGAAGAAGTTTCGGGAACTGAGTGGCGTGCTGACGAGGAGGGGAGTGTCATTGAAGCTGAAGGGAAAGGTGTATGCTGCATGTGTGAGAAGTGTTATGATTTATGGGAGTGAGACATGGGTAATGAACGTAGAGCAGCAACGAAGGCTGGAAAGGGTGGAAATGCGAATGGTTCAGTGGATGTGTGGAGTATCGTTGGGAGAGAGGAAGACAAATGTTGAATTGCGAAAGATGATGGGAATAGAGCCTGTGATGGATGCTGTGAAGAGAAACAGGTTGAGATGGTTTGGTCATGTGTTGAGGAAGGATGAAAGCGACTGGTTGAAAAGAGTGATGGAAATGAATGTAGAAGGAAGTAGAGGACGGGGAAGACCGAGAAAGACTTGGCTAAAGATGGTCGAAGAAGAAATGCGGGCAAGGGGGTTAACAAGGGGAGATGCAGAAAATAGGGCAAAATGGAGAACATCGTCATGGGGACCGCAAGGCTAACCCCCGCTCTTGCAGGGAAAATGGCCTTAAAATGCCTGTTGTTGAAGAGGAATATGAAAAACAAAAATTCACACCATTTTCCCCATGGCTAGTCAATCATATGTATGAGGTTTTGCATCGATCTGTTAAGCGGTTCTGAAGAAGAAGAATAATTTTTACATTTTTATTTTCAATCCAATATGGCCACTAGACTACGTGACGTCAAAATTTTTATTATACACTCATATGGGGTCGTAGATCAGATATATAAAGTTTCAGATTTTTCGGATAAGCATTTCAATTCAACCAATTATGGCTAGAATACCACTTCACTGGCGACATCGTTATCATCCTATATACCACATGGGGAGTTGATGACATATGTCAAGTTCCCATTTTTTTACTGAGCAGTTTCAGATAAGATGTCAAAATCTTTTCCTTTGATCCAATATCGGCCAGCCGTGCAATCGGCTGGCTGTCAATTGGCTGACTTTCAATGTCAACTTTCAAATGTGACCTATGATATCAGAGCGACCAATAAAGTATTCTCTATGGGGAGTCCCTCCTATGCTTAAAGTTTTGCATCAATCAGACAAACGGTTGCAGAGTATAAAAATTAAAGTGAAAATATATGGACAAAGACACAAACAGACAGCCAGACCGACAGACAGACAGACAGGGGCATTACAATAGTCTCACAACCACTTCAGGGAATTTTTTTAATTTTTAGTGAGGCAAAGATAAATAAAAAAGAAATGAATTAAACATACCTTGACACCCACTATGCTTGATCTTGCAAGTCCAACTGGTTCAACCTCTCTTCCCATTATCACCTGGGTTGCCATAGCCACCAGGTCAAGCCCCAGTGTCTTGGATACAAACGGAAAAGAGCGCGAGACACGAACGTTGCACTCGATCACTTTTAACTGATTGTCCTGGTGCAGGGATGAATTTCATATCAGGGTTATGTCCTAAATACAAACCCCATCACTGTTTTGGTACCAGGAACCCCGTGCCATTTTGCTGCATGGATCCTGACCAACAGTGGGTGTCTGGTACACACCATCCTGTCTGTGGTCCACAAACAGATCTGGAGGGGTAGATGGGGAAATTACAATAAAAGAAGGACAAACCTCCAGGCTGTGTGCAGACTTCAAAAAGCTGTTACTGCCGCTCATTACAGTCCCCCAGGGCTCAATGAACCAGGTGGTCCGAGGGAGGGTCAGCATCCGAGAATATGCATTTCAGGCTATGCGGCCATCACCAGCATGGACCCACAGAACAGACAGGTCAAGAATGTAATAATTTTCTCTTGCCTACGCTGCAGGATGACCCATTGACCCACCCTGTAGGGAAGTTGTAGTGAGCGGCAGTATCTACTTTTTGCACAGAACCGAGCGGTTTATCCTTCTTTTAATTGTTATACACCGTTCATTCATTCGCTCTAATATTTTCATCCATTCCCCAGTTGTTACATTTGTCCACCGTTGATAGTCATCAAATCGTAGGTCATCACACCTATACAATGCTATACATACACCGCTCCCACCTCGCCAGTTTAAACTATTCCTGCACCTTAGCTATGAGCTGAAGGTTGAAAGGGCCAGTGACTTGAAGCTGCTGACCAATGGCAAGCACGATCGCCTGGATACGATCAGTAGTTTGTTCATTGAGGTCTTGTGCCGGTGTTACAAGTGTGGCATCACCAGAGTGCACTCCGGCATTCTCCACATGCTCAGAAATGGCAACAGCAAGCACAGCTCCATCACAAGCTACAGCATCAACATCAATTTCCTGAAAGCCAGATATACATGCAATGCAAATGCCACACATGAAAGTGATCAAAGAAATTCACAACATGAAAAATTCTACATTACTCTAAGAAGTAGGCCAACATAACATGAGAAAAGGTTCTTCAGAAAAAGAAAAAAAAGTCAAAAAATGCTACTTGTTATAGATACAATTTTAAAATAAATAAAGAGTACTGTTTATTTTAAAGTCAAGGGCCAACTATACCATCAATGGTTCTAAATAATGTTTTTCACAACTTTTTTTATTTCCCCCACAAGACGAAGGATTATGATCAATGACTTTGACATGCCAGGGAACTTTTCAGATTAACAAGTCAAAACGCAAAAATATGCATGTGAATGGCACATTTCAAACTATAACGGCACTCAGTAGAGAGCATACATACCTCTGCCTGGTTGGCCATATCACTCAATGGTGAAGAATCACTTTAAAAATTATGCTAGCTGGATCCGGATCTTCACCAAAATTGAGTCGATTCCTCCTCGTCACACACACAACCTGACCAACAAATTTCGACCAAATCCATCCATAACTTTTTGAGATATCCTGCTATGTATAGTTTTTGACCCTATCTCCAAATGGTGAAGAATCACTCAAAAAATTCTAGTAGCCGGATCCGAATCCAGATCTTCACCAAAATCTAATCATTTCGTCCTTGTCACATACACTACATCTCTGCAAAATGTCGTCCGAATCCATCCACAACTCTGAGATATTTTGTTCACAAATGGACAGACAAACTGACAGACAGGGGTGAAAACATAACCTCCATATCCACCTTTGGTGGCGGAGGTAACCAGAACGGCACTCGGTAGAGCACATACCTCCGCCAGGCTGAACAGTTTACGTTTTGTGTCCCACTGATAGGCCAGATCTGGATTCGGACCTGAACCAAAATATAATTGCCTTCTTCTTGTCACCTAACCAACTCGTCCACCGAGTTTTGTCAGAATCCATCCATAACTTTGTGAGATATCCTGTTCACAGACAGGCTAACAGAGGGACAGGGATGAAAACAAAACCTCTGTCCACCTTGTCAATGAGGTAAAAATGGGGGGAAAAAATCATTTAACAAGGTTAGGAGCATTAACTTAACAAACAAAACTTTCAACATAGGAGTGCCGAACCATGGCGAATCTTTTCAACGGAGTTACATGATGATTGGATGTAAAATGTGGACAATGTTCCAAAATGTCTTCTGCAGGCTTGGGTTGCACAGTGTTTCACATAGCATGGGGGATGAGGGAAGCATTCTTATGCAGTGCAACTCATTAAACCCTGCTGACCTTGGCTTCCTGGATGAACTTGGATATTACAACAGGATGCTCTTTGGAGACCGCAGACGCACTACTCAGGAACGCATCAAGATCATGGTCGGACAGTGCCACGTTCATTGCTGCGCCACTCAAAACGTATGAAGGTCGCACTAGGCAGGGGTAGCCAACCTTCTCACAGAACTCTCGAGCAGACTAATGAAACAAAGAAGACAAAGGTGCATCATTACCGGGGAGTAAAGAGTTACATCAAAGTGATAAGCTGACTTCTCTATATTTATAAGATCAATCTCGACCTTTCGGTACAAAAACAAGGTTTTGCAAACAAAACAAAAATAACTCTTGAAAACCAGAAATAATTTAGATTTGTGAGTTAACAAATGTCTGTACATTTTTGTCATCCACATATTTATGTAAAAACAACAACAACAACTTAAAGCAAACATCAGACATGCAAATCAAGAAAAAGCTGAACAGCAGTAAAAAAAACAAAAAAACAACCAAGAAAGACGTTGGGCAGAACACGATACGTGAAAAATCCCCCCCCCCCCCCCCACCCTCACCCACAAAAAAGTTGCTATGGAGACATCAAATATTCCATTTCCTCAAGATTAAAATTGACGATCTTAATCATAGCCCGGATCAATCGGACAAAAATTGATGATTTTAGAAGTTTCACCACGAGTTGACCTTTGACCTTTTGAGCTCAAAAATAGTTGGTTTACCAATTCCTTGATGCAATATGCAATTGCTGAACTTACAGGTTAATCAGATGAAAATTGATGATTTTATATGTTTGACTTTGAGTTGACCTTTGACCTTTTCACCTCAAATAGTTGCTTTCCTAATTCATTGATGTGCAGTGTAATTGCTGTTTAATTTACAGGGTAATAGGATGAAAATTGATGATTTTTTCAGGTGGAAATTGATGATTTTACATGTTTGACTTTAAGTTGACCATTGACCTTTTGACCTCAAAAATAGTTCCTTCACCAAATCAGTGATGCACAATGCAATTATTAATGTAGTTACATATTATGTTTTATTCAAATTATCCATCCTTTCACCTTCATGTAAATTGTAAAGTGTAAAGCCTGGAGCGAGCTGGTCAGCTCCGTCTGATCCACATTTCACTTCCATTATTTCCTCCTAAAGAAAAAAAGCAGAGTTCTCGAACTCTGTCTAGATTCAAAAGGCTAAGGTCTCCAAGTCATCCCTTCCTGTACCTCCATCTTGGATATCTTGCTCCTTCTGAAACAGCATTGGATGGATGCCCTGAACTCCAAGGAGGCCTTTTTCGGGGTTGGCCCAGGGGTTGGCCTTTTTCGTGGCTGTGGTCCCCTTTCTGAAGCAATGTTTTATGGCCGGATGTCCTTCCTGCCACCAACCCTGTTAGTCACCTCTTGTGACACACAGGGAATTACCAGTGAACTGGAACTCAATTTGCCGACCTCGGAAGGATGACAGGCTGAGTCAACCCCCCTGGCGTTAATTCAGCGATCGATCGTAATTCGAACCCAGGATCCTAGGATCCCAAGCCGGCACCCGAACCGCTAAGCCAACACCAGGCTTTGTATGCAGCTTTTACATACAACAACATCTTAAACCTGAATTTCAGCATCATTATGAGTATTGCATCACATCAAATTGCTTATTGTATGAAACTCAAAGGAGCGCAAAGCGCCCCTTCCTTTTTTTGGGACGGTCTCTCTCTATGAAACTTTAACATGAGGACTGAAAATTCGTTTATCAGCATCTACTGGTATATTGCATATATAAATATACAAATATACACACTTTATACCCCTTTAAAATAAAAAAAAATCAAAAAAATCTAATGCTAGCTCAATGGCCTAATGGATAAAGCATCAGACTCCCAAGGTGGGGATTGTGGGTTTGAATCCTGTCTGGGTTGAATATTTTTTCCCTTTACTTTTTCAAGTCTTTTATATCATCCTGAATAAAGTTTTGTACGATGAACAAATGCATTTTGTTCGTATTTAAAATGCATCTTGTGAAAAATGCCAAGGGCATAGAAAAGCCCCCTTTATATGGGATGCGCCACATGGAAAACTATAGAAAATAAGGGACATTATTGGGTAAAATGCCAGGGGCATAGAAAAGGCCCCTTTATGTAAGGGTATGCGCCATGAGGCAAAGTATATAAAAGAAGGGACATTTCATAGCTTGTAGAAAATGCCAAACAATAAAAAATAAGGTGCATTCAAAAAAATCTCGTGTGCATGCTGGACTACCCTCGTGTTCTGAGGAGGCACCAAGTAATGCTCGAGAAAAGTTCATATAAAGGGGCGCCCTACATCTGGCAAATAAAATACATTGACTTCTTCTTTTTTCTTTTCTTTTTTGTATACTGAATCGAGGCTCGTGAAAGAGCTGACATTTACTTCACAAACAAATCAACCAGACAAACAAAATATATAAAAAGAGGGAGCGGAAGACAAGAGAATGGGAAGCACACAAACACTTGAGAGCACACAACATTTAAGAGCAGGGAGATGTGTGGGAGGGAGAGGGCTTGGGGGGAGGAGGCATGGGAGTGGGGGGGGGGGGGTGGGAGAAGTATAAAACACAAGGACACCAAGGACTTCCAGGACAGAAGTTGGTATTTCAAAAAGTGGAATTGGGGTGAAATTATCGGGGATAGAAAAGATCAAGGTTTTGGATGGGGGAAGATAAGAGATGGTGGTGAACAGCTGTTTTAAAGACCTGGAGGGTGGAGTGGGATTGAAGAGAGTGAGGGAGTTTGTTCCAGAGGCGAGAGAAAAGAGGAATGAAGGAGTGAAGGTCAGAGAGTCTTGATTTTGGCAGTTTAACCATAAGAGGGTTGCAGGCAGATCTTGTGCGACCTGTAGGAATATTTGCGGGACAGAGCCCAGAGAGAGCTGGGGGGGCAAGGCCAGAAAGGAGTCGGTAGAGGACGGAAAGACCACCAACCTGCCTGCGGTGAGTGAGTGAGAGGCCCTTGGAGTTAGCTTCATCGCGGGAGATTCCAATGATTCTGAATGCTTTGCTTTCAACAGCGTGAAGACGAGCTAGGTGTGAGGCAGGAGCACCAGCCCAGAGGGGAGAGCAGTATTCCATTGAGCTGCGGATGAAAGCCTTGTACGTGGTGAGGAGCTCAGGTGTGCCAAGGAAGGACTTCGCACGACGGAGGATGCCCAGTCGGCGACTGGCTTTGGAGGCCAGATTTGAAATGTGGTTTTCCCAGGAAAGATCATGGCAGATAGTGAGACCCAAAAGTTTGAGTGACAGAACTTCTTGGAGAGGATTATTCAGAAAGTAGATGGGAGGGTTGTCCAGTCGGTCTTTTCGGAGAGACATCGTAAGAGTGTGAGATTTGTCAGGATTGAAAGACATGTTCCACTTGTTTGCCCAGTCTGTGATTTTGTCCAGGTCTGCAGAGAGTGAGGAGGCTGCAGACTGCCGATCTGAGGGATGAAGAATGGAGCGACAGAGAGTAGAGTCATCAGCAAAGAGATAGAGAGGATTTTCAAGAGAGTCGGAGAGATCATTGATGAAGTCCAGAAAAAGCACAGGGCCCAGAACACTGCCTTGGGGAACTCCAGCCTGAACAGGAAGAGGAGATGAGAGAAACCCATTCAGGGCCACACGTTGACTACAACTAGAGAGGACGTCCGCCAGCCATGCGTGGAGATTTCCATGGATACCAACAGAAGAGAGTTTGGTGAGCAGAGCGGGGTGCCAGACCGTATCGAAGGCACGTGATATGTCAAGGGAGACAGCTCTAATTTCCTGTTTGGCATTGAGGACCTCCATCCATTGCTGAGAAAGCAGTAGCAGCATGTCCAGAGGAGAGTGACCAGGTCTGAAACCAAATTGATGATCAGAGATCAAGCCATTGGAGAAGAGGAAAGATTTCATATCTGAAGCAATGATGGATTCCATGACTTTACTGATAATTGAGAGAAGGCTGATTGGTCTGTAGTTGCTGGGATCTGTTTTTGCACCTTTTTTGTGCAAAGCGGTGATGTTGGCAGATTTCCAAGCAGATGGCAGATGACCTTGAGCAAAAGAGAGTGTGAAGAGAACAGAGAGAGGGAGTGAAAGAGCGGAAGAACAAGATTTTAGGACCCGTGGGCTGATGCCGTCAGGTCCAGTTGCAGAATCAGAGTCGAGGATTTACTTCTTCTTTCCTTCTTAATTTTATGACTTTCTGCTTTACTTTCCTTTACTTATTACTTTACTTCTTTACTTTACGACTTAATAAGATTTACTTCTTCATGCAGCTGTATGAATCAAATTGGCACCCCTTTATATGAACTTTTCTAGAGCATTACTTGGTGCCTCCTCAGAACACGAGGGTAGTCCAGCATGCACACGATATTTTTTGGAATGCCCCTTATTTTGTATTGTTTGGCATTTTCTACAAGCTATGAAATGTCCCTTCTTTTATATACGTTGCCACATAGCACATACCCTCATATAAGTGGGCCTTTTCTATGCCGCTGGCATTTTACACAAGAATGGAATAGACAGCCCGAAAGACATATTTTGCAGCCATATGTGTTCAAAGACACGATGAGTACAAGTAAGATGTAATAAACAAGCCCAACCAAATATGGTGTAGATTTCAGAGAAATATCTGGTGCAGTTCAATAAACATACCGTATGAGAAGTGTTGCTTCAAAAATAAATTTGCATGAAAGTGAGAAAAACTGTCAAAGGCAAAAATCACCAACCTGCACATCAGAGAGCTCCTTCCACTGTGGCTGAATGATACCAATCGAATCCAACATGCGCGAGAACTTGAACCGGTTCTCGGCTCCATCTATAGACTCGGGAGACGTGCCCAAGATGCGGCACTTCTGGCGGTGCAGTGCCATGGCGATGTTGTTGGGCAATTGGCCACCCATACAAAGAATTATACCTTCAGGGTTCTCCAGCTCATAAATGTCCATTACGACCTAAAAAAAAAAAAAACATTATTACAGAGCAACAACTAAAAGAAAGAAATATATGCATGCCTTACAAGAAGCATTAAATAGCAGATTACGACACAGCTACAGAAATAGGTTTCATAACAGCATTAGGCCAAATTTCCACATGCTGTTTACACAGCAGAAGACTAATGTGAGATCACTCACCCCAAACACTCCGTACCTTATTCATTTGTATGCAACGCAAGGCTGTGGGGTAGCATCATTGGCAGAGGACACGGCTGTGGCGCTGTTGCAACGCCCTCTGCTCGTTAGGGCAGGAATTTGTAATTTGCACATAGTGCCGGCGATAGCTCGCCAACTCTTGAAGAAGAACACCGTGGCATCTTTAATATCCACCAACTAATGCTGGCAGACGGGACGCCCGTTTAACATCTATTCGAGGGACGGGCACACGTTGATGAATCACCCTGCATGTGAAACACCAGGATGACCGCAACTATCTGGGTCGGGATTCCAACCCAGGCTAGACAGCTTAGAGGAGAGTGTGCGTACCCCTTAGCCATCCTGTCAGCCCTTCTCCACACACATAAGAAATGGATAAATTATCATATCCGAAGTAGCTTGTATAAACATTTCACTTATACCTGTTATGAGAATGAATTAGTGACTATTTTGATCGACATTTTTACAGGAAAGAGACATAGAAATCTGTATAACTATAAGCCATGTTTCTGAAGCATTTGAGTTATACGTGAGTGGTGTAATATCAATGTGGTTTGTCAGACCTCCATTGCCTTCTGTATCAATTTGATAATTATTTTGGGTTGATCTTGTACAATTGCATGTATTTTATCATCCATGAATGTGGGATACTATCAAAAGCTTTTTTGGAGTCTTTCCATGCTGTGGATAATTTGGTTCTTCTTGTATTGTAATTTTCGAGTATCGCCTTGTTTAGTAGGAGGTGGTCTGTCATTCCGTAGCATCCTCTTTTACATCCCTTCTGTTCTGCCTCGAGACCTCCTTGTTGTGTTCGGTGATGGTTTATCATTTTTGTGATGATTCCCTTCAGGAGTTTCGACGTTGTTCGAAGACATGTTATTGGTCTATACTTGTGAGGTAGTTGGGTTTCTTCAGACTTTGGGATGAGGAAGGTGGTACCTACTGTGAGCCACTCATCCAAGGTCTCCTCCTCTTGGATAAGTTTGTTGAATGCTCGAGCGTAGTGATTGTGAAGAGCATCTACAGACTTGGCATTTAATATGGAATTTTTTTTTTTCTTGACTTGGGTTTACTTTCTGAACTCAGTATATCAATCTGGTGAGTTTCTTTTACCCTTCGGTGATGTCTTTGTTGAAAGAACCATGTCACTGATTGTCTTTCGCAGCAAGAAGTCAATAACAGGATTATATCACAGGTGGCGTGACAAAATGTAAGGACAGGTACATGTGACGATTGGCTTCACAATCGGGTATATAAGGGTTGTTGCGTTCTGTATTAGTGGAAAATAACTGCTGCACGTCTACAAAAGTTATTGCCGCTTCCTCTGGAGATGGTCCGTCAACTTGACAATGCTGTTTGTCATGGAGTGGTGGCTTTACGAAATTCTGGCATGAAACAGCATGCTATTGCTCGGCAGTATGACATCACTTTCCCTCGCGGTTGTCAGCTCTTTCACGAGCCTCGATTCAGTCTACAAAAAAAAACTCAAGGTCAAGTGTCAAAGATCCTGAAACAAAATGCTCAGAGGGGTGTCCCTACTCCAATACCGAGGCCAGGACGTCCACGCAGAACCACAAGGAGAGATGATCGCCAGCTGCACCGGTTAGTCTGCAATGGCCGTACCAAGTCAGCTAATCGGCTTAGGGCTGAGTGGCAGCAACTGACAAATGTGCCTGTATCCAGAAGGCTAGTCAACCAACGACTGGTTCAAGCAGGCTATCGTGCCAGGCGTCCCCTGAGAAAGCCACGCCTGACCAGACAACACAGCCAGCGCCGATTGCAGTGGGCCAGAGAGCACCATCAATGGCAGCCAGGACACTGGAATCACGTGACCTTCAATGACGAGTCTAGATTTCTGGTCTATCGTCACGATGGCCACGTCCGAGTGTGCAGACAAGTGCATGAAGCCCACAACGAAGATTGTATAGTGCCAAGAGTCCAAGCTGGAGGTGGTCGGGTGACCGTTTGGGCTGCTTTTCATGCAGGGGGCAAAACTGACCTGGTTGTTCTGAATGGAAACCTGAACCAGTTCAAGTACAGGGTCATTCTGGAAGAAACATTGCTTCCATTTGCTCGTGCAGCCTTTCGAGGAAACTTTGTCTTCCAAGATGACAATGCACGGCCTCATCGTGCTCGCATGATCCAACACTTTCTTGCTGACCGTGGTGTAGAGCATATGGAGTGGCCTGCCATGTCCCCAGATATGAATCCCATAGAGAACTTGTGGGCAGAATTAACGCATCAAATCGACAACTTGGACCAGCAGCCTACCTCTGTGCATGAATTGCAGCAGACTATTGTCACTGCAGGGCAAGCGATTCCTGTCCAAACCTTGGCAAATCTCGTGAACAGCATGCCTCGACGTGTACATGCTCTCCTGAAAGCTTGTGGGGGTTACACGAAGTACTGAACTGTAATTTTACTGTCCATAATCCCAGTCATAATTTAGCTTTGTTTTTGTTGAAAAATAATTTGGCTAATGTGCAAAATAAAGAGATACTTCTGGAAAACGCACAGAAGTTTAACACAGTACTGTCCGTGAATTGAGTTCGATATCAGTTTACATCACTTTCAAGGATCAATTTATTTGCTTCGAAATGTCAAATGTGGTTTTTGTTTCTTTTAAAGGTCACATTAACAAAATCTAGAATAATTTCAGCATAATTCCAATGAACATTTGGTTCTAAGTCATCTTGAAAAGTAAGTTCACCCCCACAAAAAAAATATTCCATATTAAATGCCAAGTCTGTAGTTGCTTTAAACCAGAGGTTTGTGTGTGTGTATGTGTGTGTGTTCATGTCAATGCGAGTGTGTGGGTATGTGTGTCAATGGGAACGTGTGTTTGTGAAAGTGTGTCAGGTGTGCGAGCGTCAGGTGTGCGAGCGACAGTGTGCGAGCGACAGTGTGCGAGCGACAGTGTGCGAGCGACAGTGTGCGAGTGACAGCGTGCGAGAGTCAGCGTGCGAGAGTCAGCGTGCGAGAGCCAGCGTGCGAGAGCCAGCGTGCGAGAGCCAGCGTGCGAGAGTCAGCGTGCGAGAGTCAGTGTGCGAGAGTTAGCGTGCGAGAGTCAGTGTGCGAGAGTCAGCGTGCGAGCACGTGTGTGTGTGTGTCAGTGTGCGAGCGTGTGTGTGTATGTATATATGTGCATATATATGTGTGCGTGTATGTGTGTGTATATATGTGTGTGTGAGTGTGTATTTGTGGATGTGTGTGTGTGTGTGTGTGTGTTTCATTTTCTTACCTCAAAGGAAATCTCATCAAAGTACAGACGATCACACATGTCGTAATCTGTGCTTACTGTTTCTGGATTACAGTTCACCATAATTGTTTGGTAGCCGAGCTGCAAAGAACAAAAATGTGAATATAAATTAGAACAATTGTAAACAATACAACAAAAACACTCCCACTCAAACTGCTGCTCAGGCCAATGTACAGCTTATCCCTATTTATACTACGACAAGTCATTGCACACAAGTTTAATGACAATAAATGACAACTTATAAGTATTGGTATGCAGCTATTAAGTATCTTTTTCACAGTGTGGACACATCTTTGAACATCTACTTCCACCTTTAATCGATGATAAGTCGTATTCTCCATCAATGCTAATACAACCTTTTTTTTCCCCCAGATATTTGTCATCAGGTTTTGGAGTTGCAACACATTATACAAAACCATTCGATACAACTGAACAATGGGTGCTCCACAAAACCTGATTGTGCATTTCAGGGGCCCAGAATACCCATTCATTGCCTCATGCCATGGAAAACTATGCCATTGCCCAAGCTGATGAAAGCAGGACAGAAATGGGCTGGTATGTGGGAACGATGGGTTGGTAGCGAAGAGAGTCAATGTGGAAAAGAAAAGAAAAGAAAAAAACAAGAAAAGAGAACAATCACAATGCTAGTTGATGGAATGGAAGTTTGGACATCTGTCGTGCAAAGACTCAACTCGATCGAGTACTGTTCTCAGGACTGGCACCTCTGCCTCACAATTTGCACATCTTGCTGCTGTGGAAACCAAGACCCACAAAATCATTGGAATCTCCCATGATGAAGACGGCTCTCTCGGCACGTTACTCTCGCATCACAGAGGTCGGTGGCCTGTCTGTCATCTCCAGCTCCTTTCTGGTCTGGCAACCTCTTCACTTTCCGTGGTCCCCCACTGCCAGGTTTCTGCAGGACACCCATTCTGCCAGTAACCCATCTCTGTTGAAACTCCCAAATTCCAGGCTCCCCGCTCACCTGATGCACTCATTTGTTCCTTTTTCCCTCTCGGCTGTGAAACCAACTTTCTCAGTCTATTCAATCTCACTCTTCCCTCCTGGCCTTCAACTGTTCACCATCATATCAGGTCACCCCTCTCCCATCCACTCCCACAACATTCACCGGCCTTTTCATTTTTTCTTCCATTTCTGTTTCATTCCTGCTTTTTCCCTTCCTCTTCTTGATGCGTTTGAGCTTGGATCCAATATAATCACCCCACACCTCACACATGTCCGCCTCCCTTTGACCTCTTCTTCTTCGTGCTCATTCTTCCTCCAAGTGTCCCTCTGCCCTGCTGCTGGTGTGTGCTTCCTCATTTTCCACAATTTTTATATTGTTCTGTTATATTCTGGTCTGTTCTGTGTTCTAGCTCTTCCATGAGCCTCAACTTTGGATACAAAAAAAGAGGAGTAAAGCAGAGCGCAGGCTCGGCCAATCAGCTTGATTGAAAAATCACCCTGAACATCACTCCAGAAGTTCACTGAAGATGGCCAGCAAAATCGAAATCTTAACTAGGATATGATCTGAGGAGAACACAGGAGCAGGAGAGCAAGGGACATCAGAAAATGTGACATCACGAGGTCTACAATGAAAAAAAATCGTCCATTTGGAGATATCCTGGTGGGGAATTTCACCAATTGGAATAAACTAGCTGACTCATGACTCGGAAAAAGGCCTTTGCAGCAATGCCATGATTGAAGGTTAATGATCCAACCCCAAAGCAGTTGAAATAAAGGCAGATGACGTCGCCACGTAATAAAAGCAGAGAGCTTGGATGAAAAAGATACGAGGCCTACGTCATTGGAAGACGAGTTGCTGCGATGCGATCCACTGTTGATTTGCGAGTAGGGGTGGTAACAACAACAAACGTTTGCTTGAGGGGGCACAGAACGCCATCAAGTACTCCAGCGTGTCAGAGAAAATGAGGGAGATACATTGGCTGTGGAGAAGTAACAGTGGACCCGCTGGGTGGATGTGAGGTCAAATCTTCCACCCGAACGATCACTAATTTCGTGACGGATTTTAATTTTGTTTGTATACAATATCGAGGCTCTCGTCTAGGACCTGGCTTAGATATGTATGCACATAATTTAGGAGAGGATAACTCAACTGTTATAGGCTAATATGACCCCAAGGAACAACTTGGGATGTGTGCCAAAATCTCTATCCGGGACGAAAAGCCCGAAAATGACCACGCCATTTTTAAAATGACCACACCCTTTTTCATCAGAAGTGCTACTTCCAACATAGCTGTATCTTCGAAACCGTTGGAGCTACAGATTTTCTGAGGTGCTCAAAATGTTCAGAATGGCCATGTTTAGGGGGATCATAGAAGAGTGTAAAATTTAAAATTTGATATTTTACGAGAAAATGGCTAAAAACCGTTAGTGTGTATGTTAGTGTGCCGTGGAAGTGTGTATCACATCAGAAACTACAGTGGTGGTCTCTGTTGCTGAGGTAGAGGGTTCTGCTGCTGTAGTAGAGACTGTTGTTGGATCAACAACTGTTGCTGGGGCTATCAGGCCCAGTGTAGTAGAATTGGAGAGGGTCTCTGATACCTTGTAGTTGGTGGGTATCTCCCCGCGCTCCTTCACTGCCCCCATCCTGATGAGCTGTTGGAACTGACTTTAGACCTAAGCTTTACTGTGGTCCGGCTCTGAGTGGCAAGGGGCCTTGCAGAGATCTCATTCTCCTCTGATGGTTTCTCCCGATTAATTGGAACATTTTGGAAGAGAACAAGGATGGTATTGTGTGTGGAGCCTGTTCCTGCCAGGGTGCTTTCATTGCGGTCAAAGTTGTCAAATGCCCCATTTAGTGGGCTTGTTGCTTCAAGGACAGCGGGAAGAGGTACTCTGTTGTTACCTGCTGTAGTGATGATCCGTTCAGCTAGGTCCACATCAATCCTCTTGACTGTGTTGTAGCTGACACACATTCCGTGATGGTTAAGAGCGGTCACTAGCTCTTTTGATCGTGTCAGACTGTGCACTCCATGAGCCACCATGACATGGAAAGGTGTTGGTTCCTTGCCATCAGTCAGGATGTAGTGCAGAATTTGAAAGACTACATCAGTCTTCAACTGAGAGGTTGTTTTCCCCTTGAAAATATAGGAGCAAAACTCCTCCCATCTTGGTGGTGGGTTCTTAATGAATCTGTCCATGGACAGTTGGAGGTCTTGGGGCTCACAGAAGCTCATCTGCAGTCCAAAACTGTATTCTTTCAGCTCCTGCGCCAGCTCAGTTGCAACCCGTTTGACAGGTGAAACTCTCAGGGACTCTACCAAGGCCCCTGGAGAACTCTTGGTACAAAGTACCATCTGGGATATTTGTTTGTTATTTGGGTATGTAAAGCAGATGGCGTCTCCATACAGCTCGATGATTAGCTTCTTTACAGCTCTGTTTGACACTATTCCAGCTGAATCTTCATTTAGCCTGTCTCTGATGGAAGTCAGACTGTGTGCTGACCTACTAAAATCAAGCCCAAGGGCTAAAAATCTAGCCTTGAAGGAGTCGTCTCCGGCTGTTACCGAATCCTCCATTTCGAGGTTTTTCAGTATTTCCTCAATTTTAGCGTAATATTTATTGAAATAGCCTTTACAACAATGGTTGTGATATCGGATATCAGCCGCAAAAACATCATCTAGCTCACACATTGCCGCTGTTTCAGTGTACACTTGGTCCTTGAACAACATGGCCGCATTTAGTAGTTTTTGGGCCATCGGCTTTTCACAGATTCTGAACAATGTGTGTATTTTATTCTGTTTAACTGTCTTGCAACCTGCACCACAAATGATACAGACATTTGTAGTTACACTGGACTTAAATCTCTTGCTGCGTCGCTCAGATGTATCATTAATAAGCCCCTGCTGAGATGGTTCTGATTGTTCCAATAGTTGGGTTATGCTGCCAGTCTTAGCCATATCCCTTTCAAAACTTCTGTAGCAAGATGAGGTGTGGTATTTTATGATACCCTGCTCTTGCACTGTCAGTCGAAGAACCCTAGCAGCTCGAGTGTCATTACTCTCTGTTTGTTTGGCAAGCGAAACAAAATAGCCCCTGCCGATTTCACCACGAGAGAGGTACTCAGATCGCTTCTTCTTCTGGCATAGGATGCACTCCTCGAGATTGATCGGCTTGATCGGCTTAGGTGTAGCACAACGAGCAGCGAGAGGTACCTCATCCTGAATATAAAATAAACATGTTTCAAATTCTCGATCGGCCTGGGATATCACTATCACCGATACAATTATACTACTATTAGATTGCTGGGCAAAGCTAAGACTAAAGTTTGCTCTACCATCAAATATTTTCCACCTCAAACAAAAGACCCCTCTTGGCCTCTAATCCACGGTAGAGGTGGAACCACAACTGTACTGTACTGGGTGTACTGTAACATGCGCAAACTGCAAAATGCGTCTCCTTTAACTGCATCCTCCCTTTACCGTGGCGTGGTGCCTTTCTACTTTTCTAACCCACAGAAGCCACAGATATAAGACTAGGTAAATAAATTAAAGCTTGTCTTACCATTTCGCTGTACTTCAGTGAGATTGTAGCGGTTGCCGCTGAACATACACAATCGCCTTGCACCTGCCGGGGACGCAACCGGGGAGCGATCGCTGTGCCGGGCTCGCCCAGACCGCCCGGAGATGCTCAGTCTCGCCTTTCCCGGGCATGTCCAGACTTGCCTTTCCCGGGCTCGCCCAGGCCGCCCGGGCACGCCCACTCTCGCCGCGTTTGATTGTATATATATATTGCTGCCCGATAAACGGGCTTTTCAGAGTACCCGAGTTTGGTTTTGTGGAATAAAGAAACTCGGATGAATTCCCGTCTTTTGTCGCGTCAATCCTTTTAACTCGCGTAGGAGCACAGCTCCTTCATTGGTGACCCCCGACATGGACACGGCAGTTGCCCTTAAACTGCCTACCTTCTGGGAGGCTCACGCGGCGGTTTGGTTCGCACAGGCGGACTCCCAGTTTGCCCTGCGAGGCATTACCGCCGACGACACCCGCTTCCACCATGTGGTAGCGGCACTCGGCTCCGCCACCGCGGCCCGCGCCCTGGGCCTCCTCCAGCACCCGCCAGCCGCTCACAAGTATGGCGCGATCAAGACGCTCCTCCTCGACGCATTCGCCCTCTCACCGGCAGAACGCGCACGACGCCTGCTCGACCTGCCCGAGCTCGGCGACACGCGCCCGTCCGAGCGAATGGACTACATGCTCTCGCTGCTCGGTGAGCACTCCCCGCATTTTCTTTTCCGAGAGCTGTTCCTACGCCAGCTGCCTAGGCAGGTACGCCTCGCCCTGGCAGGCACGCAGATCACGGATCCCCGCGCCCTCGCCAGGGAAGCCGACAAGATCTCCTCGGCAGGCCAGCACATCGGGGCGGCTACCTGGAGCCCGCCGCCGTCCGAGGCGACGCCCATGGCGCCCGGTGCGGTTGGAGGCCGAACTGCTGGTGCAACTGGCGGCCGCCACGCCGCGCCGACCACTCCCAACACGACGGCCGGGGCCTCCACCTGACCAGGCGTGGTGTTATTACCACGCCAGGTTCGGACACAAGGCTCGGACATGCCGACCCCCGTGCACTTACGGCAAGTCGGGAAACGACCGGGCCGGCGTTCATTACCAGCCATGAGCGCCGGCCACTCGGGCAACTTGCTTTTTATCAAGGACAAAGCGTCCGGGCGGCGCTTCCTTTGTGACACCGGCGCCCAACTGAGCGTCATACCCGCCTCCGAGAAGGACAGGCAGACCACCGTTTGCGGCCCCTCCTTGGTCGCTGCCAACGGATCGGCCATCCGCACCTTCGGCCCGCCCAACGTCACCCTCTGCTTCGGCAACCAGCGCTTTAACTGGACCTTTGTGACGGCGAGCGTGCCCATGGCTTTGCTGGGCGCCGACTTCCTCTGCGCACATGGGCAGCTGGTCGACGTCAAACGGCGTCGCCTTGTCAATGCCGAGACTTTCAGCTCCCTGGCATGCACGATGAGCAGCTCCGCGCCGACCGAACTAGCATGCGCCCTCCCGGCGGCCAAAGAGTTCGCTCGCCTGCTCGCGGAGTTCCCGGCCCTCACGCGGCCGACGTTTTCGGCCGTCGCAGTGAGACATGGTATCGAGCACCACATACCAACTACGGGCCCGACGGTCTACGCCAGAGCCCGCCGGTCTACGCAAGAGCCCGCCGCCTCGACCCGGCCAAGCTCGCCGTGGCAAAAGCCGAGTTCGACGCATTGGAGCACCTCGGCATCGTGCGGCACTCCGATAGCGCGTGGGCCTCGCCACTGCACATCGTGCCGAAGCCGGGGGGCGGTTGGCGCCCATGTGGCGACTACCGCCGCCTCAACGACGTTACCACCCCCGACAGGTATCCGGTCCCGCACATCCAGGACTTTTCCGCCCGTTTGGCGGGGCGGGTCATTTTCTCAAAAGTTGACCTAATACGGGGATACCACCAGGTACCTGTCAGGCCGGCCGACGTCCCAAAAACGGCTGTCATCACACCGTTCGGCCTGTTCGAATTCTTGAGAATGCCGTTTGGCCTCAAAAACGCGGCCCAGGCGTTCCAACGCTTGATGGACGGCGTGCTGCGCGACCTGCCGTTCCTCTTCATCTATCTGGACGACATCCTCATCGCCAGCATGTCCCGGGCCGAGCACCTCCTCCACCTCCGAACACTGTTCGAGCGCCTCAGCGAGCACGGCTTAATCGTCAACCCGGCCAAATGCCACTTCGGCACGACACCTCAGAAAATCTGTAGCTCCAACGGTTTCGAAGATACAGCTATGTCGGAAGTAGCACTTCTGATGAAAAAGGGCGTGGTCATTTTTAAAAGGGCGTGGTCATTTTCGGGCTTTTCGTCCCAGATAGAGATTTTGGCACACATCGCAAGTTGTTCCTTGGGGTCATATTAGCCTATAACAGTTGAGTTATCCTCTCCTAAATTATGTGCATACATGTCGAAGCCAGGTCCTCTACTACTCGTGAATGAGCTAACATTAATCACACAAAAAGTCAAACCGACACATAAAACACAAAATAAGGGGAGTAGAACACAAGATGGGGAGAGAGGGGGAAGGACACAAACACAACATTTGAGAGCAAGGACATCGAGAGAAATGTGGGAGAGGGAGGGCTTGGGGGGAGGTGGGAGAGGTATAAAACACATCAACACTGCAAGGACTTCCAGGAAAGAAGTTGGAATTTCAAAAAAAGTGTATCTGGGGTGAATTAGCGGGGGTAGAAAAGATCAAGGTTTTGGATGGGGGAAGATAAGAGATGGTGGTGAACAGCTGTTTTAAAGACCTGGAGGGAGGAGTGGGATTGAAGGGAGTGGGGGAGTTTGTTCCAGAGGCGGGAGAAAAGGGGAATGAAAGAGTGAAGGTGAGCAGAGTGCCTAGATTTTGGCAGTTTAACCATAAGAGGGTTGCTGGCAGATCTTGTGCGACCTGTAGGAATATTAGGGGGACAGAGCACAGAGAGAGCTGGGGGAGCAAGGCCGGAGAGGAGTCGGTAGAAGACAGAAAGACCACCAACCTGCCTGCGGTGAGTAAGTGAAAGGCCCTCGGAGTTGGCTTCATCGCAGGAGATTCCAATGATTCTGAAAGCTTTGGTTTCAACTGCGTGAAGCCGAGCTAGGTGTGAGGCAGGAGCACCGGCCCAGATGGGGGAACAGTATTCCATTGAGCTGCGCATGAAAGCCTTGTATGTGGTGAGGAGCTCAGGTGTGCCAAGGAAGGACTTCACACGATGGAGGATGCCCAGTCGGCGACTGGCTTTGGAGGCCAGCTTGGAAATGTGGTTATCCCGAGAAAGATCATGGCAGATAGTGAGACCCAAAAGCTTGAGCGACAGAACTTCATGGAGAGGATTGTGGAGAAAGTAGATGGGAGGGTTTTCCAGTCGGTCTTTTCGGGGAGACATAGTAAGAGTGTGAGATTTGTCAGGACTGAAAGACATGTTCCACTTGTTTGACCAGTCTGTGATTTTGTCCAGGTCTGCAGAGAGTGAGGAGGCTGCAGACTGCCGATCTGAGGGATGAGGAATGGAGCGGCAGATAGTGGAGTCATCAGCAAAGAGATAGAGAGGATTTTCCAGAGAGTCGGAGAGATCATTGATGAAGACCAGAAATAGCACAGGGCCCAGAACACTACCTTGGGGAACTCCAGGCAGAACAGGAAGGGGAGATGAGAGAAATCCATTCAGGGCCACACGTTGCCTTCGACCAGAGAGGACGTCCGCAAGCCATGAGTGGAGATTTCCATGGATACCATAGGAGGAGAGTTTGGTGAGCAGAGCTGGGTGCCAGACCGTAAAATTGAAATTGATTGACCTCAGAGATGGTATGCTGTCCGCCGGGAAGGTCGAACAGATCTCTACTTCGATTTTCGGCGTATAGAAAACTCAAACTGTTACTACAGCCGGTCCATCCGTCCGTCCGTCTGTCCGTCCATCCGTCCATCCATCCAATGGGATGGGGCCCAGCGATTGCACCCAAGAAGAGCCGGCTGCAGTTTTTTTAACAAGACCTCTGTATCATCCTGATATCATCCTGACAAGGATATCCACTTTGACAGTCGATTATCATTCCTTACCCGAGGTCTATTAACTTCTTCCGCTGAGATGCGATGCACTGAAACAGAGTAATTAATTCTTCCTAACCAATTATACAGTTTGTTGACGATATTCATCATAAAGCACCGACGTGGATAATTCTCAGAACTGGATAAGGGCAAGTCATGACTTTTAGTTGTATGTTATCCCACTATTTTAATACATACCTGAAATGCTTTGCATTTAGTTTACATCTCCATTTAAATAATTTGTTCCAAAAGTTCACTTGTGAATAAAATGCAACCTCACCTTCCGTAGCTCCTGGATGCAATCCACAGCGCACCAATCAAATTCCACACTACTGCCGATGCAATACACGCCTGATCCCAAAACCATGACGAGGCCTGGACTGAATGACAAGTCGTGCGTACTTGCTCCATACGTCAAATACAGGTAGTTTGTGCAAGCTGGCCACTCAGCAGCGACCGTGTCAATGCGCTTCACCCAAGGCAGGACGCTGTGTTCTTGTCGCAACCTTCGCACAGCCAGCTCGGTGCTGAAAGCACATCACAAAAGTCTTACCCCCTTGTATGCTGCCACTGACATAAACACATCTGCTAATTAAAACACTCAATTAGCGACAACTGTCCATCTATCCACTACAATATAAACACAGGCCCAGTGCATGCACACCACTGGTGTTCCCACAATCCATTGCGACAAAATGGTTGTCAATGACATATCGTTTCGCCAATGCGCAGTGATTGAATTCCTCGTGAAGGAGAACAACTCAGCTGCAGATATCCACGGCCGATGGAGTCAGATGTATGGAGATGCCCGCGTGAGCACCAGCAGTGTCAGAAAGTGGGTGAAACACGTCAAAGACAGAAACACAGACATCGCTAATCAGCCACGCTGTGCTCGGCCAAGAAGCGACTGAACATAATGAGCAAAAAATTGATGTGCTCATCGGTGAGGACCGAAGGGTGATGCTTAAGAAGATAGCATTCCAGCTTGGCATAGGACACCATACCACCCAGGAGATGACAGCAACCTTGCAATATTGGAAAGTTTGTTCCCATTGGGTTCCCCATTTGCTTAAGGAGGAACACAACACGACACTCGTAGATTTGCGACATGCTGCCGAGAATAATGATTTCCTGTCCTGTATTGTGACTGGTGATGAAAGCTGGTTCCAACATTTCAACCCAGAAACCAAGCAGCAAAGCATGGCATGTCATCACTCCACAAAGTATAAGGCCTAAAGAGTAACCTCCACTGGCAAAGTTATGGGAACCATCTTCTGGGATGCCGAGGGATCCATACTGGTTGATTTCCTGCCCAAAAGGGAAGCCATCAATGTCGCTCACTACATTCAGACGCACAATAAACAAATGTGTGTATCGGGAAATGTGCCCAATGAAAAAAAGCTGACATCTTTCAACATGACAACGCTGGACCTCACAATGCATGTCTGACATTGGAGGAAATCTCAAAGAATGACTGGGAAGTGCTCCCCCACCCTCCGTACAGTCCAGACTTGGCTACTATGTGTCTGGGCCAATGAAAAATCAAATGAGAGGCCAGCACTATGAAAATGACGAGGTAGTCCAGGTAGCTGTGCATAGCCAGTTGCGAAGTGTTGGAACGGACTTCGACCGCAGTGGAATCTTTAAGCTTGTGCAGCGCTGGCAGAAATGCGTGGAATGTTCTGGAGATTTTGAAGAAAAGTAATGTGGTATATGTCCAGTTACTAATGATAATATCAGTTTTCTTACATGTACCTTTGTTTTTCTGTAAATAAATGTGCTCATTATTTTCAGTATGGATCTCATACATAAACATATGCATCATATACATATATACATAAATGTGTGCACACTGGAAAAAAAAAGAAGTTGTTTGAGCTCACCTCTGAATGGCCAAAGCTATTTGCCTATCAGAAAAACCCAGTTGTTTGGAGTAAAGAAGAACAGGACGGGGCAGTGACATCTCCGTATCTCTGAAAGCCGTCAGGGCTTGGCTGGTGTTTCACAATTGTGGTCATCTTGTACAAGAACCAGCGGTCAATGCGTTGGTGAGTGTATAGAGGCGATCTACAGAGTATCCAGCGTGTATGGCAGCAGCCAGCACAAATATACGTTTGTCTGTTGGTGTCTGCAGCTCCTGTTACACAATGCAAGGAAGCAGTTGGTGTGAGGGTATGACTAGGACAGCAAGCTGACGTTCTAAACTGGCACTGAAGACATGCTTATGGAGCTAGAGGATAAAGGCGGGAAAACGCAAAATTCCACAAACAGAAAAATAAAGAACACAAATAATTGTAGAAAGTTTTTCCTCATTGGCATGCAAGTGAAACCAGCGATTCAAAATAATATTTTTGTCAGTGGGATCGCTTTAAGCAGCAGGGATAATTTACAGTGACTTTTAAACAACAACAAAAATTCCTATGTATGCAGGTCTATGGAGAAAAAGAGATGGATAACCAAGTGTCCTTCAAGCCCTATACATCCTCTTCTGCCACCCATTCCACCCCACATGCATTGTTTGTCGAAGCCTCCCTCTATCTTGGCCGTCAACTCTGCTGTTGGTGTTTCCACCCTCTCTACTGTTCCTTTTGTCCTGTTGCATCCTGATCTGTTCACTGTTCAGTGTACTCATACAAGCTCTTCCATGAGCCTGGACTATGTATATGTATGTATATGTGTATGTGTGTGTGTGTGATATATATATATATATATATATATATATATATATATATAAAGCAGTAAAGTACGTTTGTTTGTTTGTCCTCTTATAACTCGAGAACTACTCATCGCAGAGAAAAACCAAAAGAATATTCGGAATCAGTACGTCTCAGAGCAACTACAGCACACCTTAAATTTTAAAAAACTTCGGGTTTTAAAATTAGCGTATTAGCGCAGAAGCGCTAGCAGAAGAGGGAGGGAATCGAAGGGAGGGAGCGCAGTGCTCCCTCTAGCGCTTCACAGCGCCAGCGCTTCTGTTAGCGTAATTAGCGTATTTCGGAACGTTAATTTTTCAACTTCATTATTCGGAATCAGTACGTCCCAGAGAAACTTCGTAATGTTAATTTTTCAACTTCATCCGATTGACATGGGACCAACGGCATGTGACAGAGAGTGAAACATACATGCTACATTTATTTGACGACAATGAGTTCCGACTTCCGGGTTCGTGCCGCCAACCCTGTTAGGCACCTCTTGCGGCACACAGGGAATTACCAGTGAACTGGTACTCAATTTGCCGACCTCGGTAGGATGACAGGCTGAGTCAACCCCCCTGGTGTTAAGGGGGAGGAGGAGGGGAGGGGGAAGAGGAGGGGAGGGGAACGGGGGGGGGGGGGGAGGGGGAAGGGGGGGAGAGGGGAGGGGGAGGGGGGAGGGGGAAGGGGGGGAGGGGGAAGGGGGGAGGGGGGGGAGGGGGAGGTGAAGGGGGGAGGTGAAGGGGGAGGGGGGAGGGGCCCTTCTTGCCCCGGGCATATGTATATATATACATATATATATATATATACATATACATATATACTAGCTGAGGTACCCGGCTTCGCCCGGGTTGAATAAGAATAAGACAAATATATGATGAAAAGAGCATGGATATTTTAGAGCAATATCACAGTACATTTTTCCGACATGACATTTTTTCAATTTTCAATTTCTCAAAACCTCTGGGTATACATTTCTGGTTTTCTTACTTGGTGCCAAGACATAAAGATTGCTTGGTTTTCCAACCCTCGAGCAGCCCACGTACAGCTGGCCATGGGCAAACACTTGTTCTGTGAAGTTCAGGCCTACAACCTTCATTGATTGCCCCTGCGCCAGAAATATGTCTTGAAATATTCCTGAAATAAGTTGTTGACGTTTTGGCCTATGTTAACCTCAAAAATAATTGGTGGTTTAATTCAGTGATCTGATATGCAAATCCTCTTCAAATTTCAAGTCAATTAGATGAAAATTGACGATTTTAGAAATTTGGCCCATATTGATATCGTTGTGGATATGAGAATGTTGTTTTTTTATTATTGTTGTGTAATGAATTGTTGTAAAATGTCACCCTCCTTCCTGCATTTGTTGTATAAAGGTCAAAGGGCGTTCCCGTAGTTAATTCCATAAAACATACACACATGAAAATCGTCAATTCACTGGTAATTGAGTACCAGTTCACTCGTCAATCGGCCCTGGTTTCGATTCGAGTTCGAGAAAGAGTGCAAGGTGGGATAGATTCATAAGTGAAACATTCAAAGACAGAATTGAAGGCATTAAGGCATTTCCATGATAAATCAAGCAATCATTCAACTGAATGTAATCATCTTTTTAAAAATGTTTAAAAAAAACTCAATTCGTCAATTGAGTACCAGTTCACTGGTAATTCCCTGTTTGTCGTTAAAGGCGGCAAAAAGGGTTGGCGTCAGGAAGGGCATCCGGCCGGAAAACATTGCTTCAAAAAGGGGACCGAAAAACAACAACAACCACGGTCCCCGAAAAAGGCCAACCCCCGCTTGCGGGGAAAAAATGGCCTCTAAAGGTGTTTTTTTTTTTTTTTTTATATATACACACAGGACACCATATATCCCTGTTCGGTAGTTATATCCTTATTATGTGTATTAGTGTAAGGCTGTGTCTTCCATTAATTTAAATACTCCATTGCACCAAGTGAAATAAGAGTAGATTCCCTTCACATTCCCCTTCCAACCATTGCCAACTGCATTCCCTCAAAGCCTCAATTGCCAACTGCACTGGGCGGTTTGTTAGGGTTGCTACAGCTGTGGTTTGTTTCATCCCAAGACTCCATTAGCCACGAGGTAATATCGGAGCCGAAGGTGGGAGGAGTCGGCCCAGCGCCGGGAACAAGGCGTGGCCTTGCCAACGCCTCCTCTAAGGGCGGGATCGGGAGCCCGCGCGACCAACCAGGGCCGAGGTGAGCTCACCGATGGGCGTGTCCTGGACACCAGCGGCTTGATCGCCGGAGGCGCTATAAAGAGCGCGCGCGGAAGCCTTTGAGAGGGCGAAGCGAAGCGAAGAGAGCAAGAGAGAGAGAGAGAGAGAGAGAGGGAGAAAGAAGCAGAAAGAGGGAGTCAGGGCGAAGCAAGAGAGGGAGTCAGAGAGAACAAGTGCCAAGTGCCAAGCCTGAGGACAAGTAACAAGTGCCAAGCCTGAGAACAAGTGCAACCACTGCAGCTTTAAACCACCACAGCTTTGAGCTTCGACGGCAGTTTTCGTCCGTGGCTGCGAAGGAATGGCGGCTGCTAAACGTGCCGATCGACCAGGGGGCGGCGGCTGCTCACTCCCGGCCTGACCGTGCTCCGGTTCCAGTTTTCGTCCTCTCCCTCCAGCCATCCACCTCCTGCCATTCCTGTCATCATTCCCCGCATGAGTCTGTCTTTGTTTGTTCTGTCCCTGGGTTAATTAAGCCTGTATAGATAAGCTAGCATTTCACTGTCACCTTTCCTCTTCTGTATTTTATTTTCTTATCCTTCCTTCTTCCTTGGTTTCTTTCAATTGTGTAAATAGTAAATAAATCATATTTGTATTTCTTATCCTTTGCCTTTCTTTCTTCTTTACATCCTTCGTCTTAGTCTTTTCCCCATTGAATATCTGTGGCGCGATTCAGCCAACGTTCAGGAATCGGGTTAGTCGGGGTAACTGTTCGGGCGCGGCGTCCATCCGCTCGGCAAACAACATCCTCACCGCGGTCCCGTAACAATATTTTCACCTTTAGACCTCAAAAATAATTGGTGGTTGAATTAGGTGACCCGATATGCAAATCCTATCCAAATTTCAAGTCAATTGGATGAAAATGTAGGATTTTAAAAACGTCACCTTAAGTTGTTGACCTTTGGCCTATGTTTACTTTTTGGCCTATGCTGACCTCAAAAAGAATTGGTGGTTCAATTTCAGTGACCTGATATGCAAATCCTCTTCACATTTCAAGTCAATCAGATGAAAGTTGAGGATTTTAGAAATTTGAAATTGTTGTTGACTTTTGGCCTATGTTGCTCTTTTGGCCTATGGTGATCTCAAAAATAGTTGTTGGTTGAATTCAGTTTGCTGATATGTAAATCCCATTCAAATTTCAAGTGAATTGGATGAAAATTGAGGATTTTAGAAACTAAAAAAAAAAGTGGTTGACCTTTGGCCTACGTTGACCTTTTGGCCTACGCCGATCTCAAAAATAGTTGGTGGTTTAATTCAGTAAGCCGATATGTAAATCCTATTCAAAGTTCAAGTCAATAGGATGAAAATTAAGGATTTTAGAATTGAGGCTGACGATTTTTTTTTGTTTTTTTTATTTATTTATTTTTTTTTTTTTTTTTTGTATACAAGATCGAGGCTCGTGAAAGAGCGAACATTAATCACACAGAAAGACAAACCGACACATAAAACATATAACATCGGGAGCGGTAGACAAGATGGGGAGAGAGGGGGAAGGACACAAACACAACATTTGAGAGCAGGGACCGAGAGACATGGAGACATCGAGAGATCTGAGAGAGGGCGAGGGCTTTGGGGGGGGGGGGGGGGCATGGGAAGGGGGCGGTGGGAGAGGTATAAAACATATGGACACTGCCAGGACTTCCAGGAAAGAAGTTGGAATTTCAAACAAGGTGGATCTGGGGTGAATTAGCGGGGGTAGAAAAGATCAAGGTTTTGGATGGGGGAAGATAAGAGATGGTGGTGAACAGCTGTTTTAAAGACCTGGAGGGAGGAGTGGGATTGAAGGGAGTGAGGGAGTTTGTTCCAGAGGCGGGAGAAAAGAGGAATGAAAGAGTGAAGGTGAGCAGAGAGCCGAGATTTCGGCAGTTTAACCATCAGAGGGTTGCTGGCAGATCTTGTGCGACCTGTAGGAATATTTGGGGGACAGAGCACAGAGAGAGCTGGGGGTGCAAGGCCGGAGAGGAGTCGGTAGAAGACAGAAAGACCACCTACCTGCCTGCGGTGAGTGAGTGAAAGGGAGGTTTACTCAGTTGGGAGGTTTACTGCCTGATCGTCATGTCACTTTGGCAAGAGAATCATAATTTCTTTCATGACCGGGCAGCGAATGTCATTATGTGCGACTTTACGTCACTCCTACGGACGTGAAAACATTTGTTTTCCTTAAAAATATATTTAAAATAAAAAAAATAATACATAAATTAACAATAAAAGAAGCAAAAAAACAATTTAAAATACAATTAAAAGCACATTAAAAATATATAAATATGTACGTACAGTATACTGTACGTATGCGCAACCGCTGATTCGCATTCAAAACAGAGGCGACGTACAGTATTCCTTTACTGTGTCTGTGTTAGCCATGGGTCCGAAGGATAATGCTAGTGTTTCCAAGCGTAATGTGGTTACGATGGACGAGAAGGTAAATCTGATTAAAAGGTATGGAAAAGGTGGAAAAGTGTCGGTGATAGCACATACACCTTATCGCGAATCGGAACCGCAATGCGTCATGGGATCGGAAAGGGGCAATAGCGCCGCCACAAACTACACCATGGAATTGCAGCTGGCCCGGTTTTTTAAACCATCGATATTAAAATAAAAAGTAGCCTATAACCACCGGAATTTTATGCTGATTCCGAATCTGTGTCTAAAACTTTTCTCCGATGTGTAGTTCTTGAGTTATAAGCGGACATCCAGACAGACAGACACTCCTCCTTTATATATAGAGATATATATACAGTCACGTGAAAAAGTAATGACACCCCATGTAAAGTTTTGACTTTTTCAACATATTTCAACATACAGCTATTTGATCTTCATTTCAATGATATTGACAGATAAAGGTGATATAATATAACAAATATCATGAAACATTTACATTTTGTAGTCCATTGTATAATTTAAATAAACATAAATGCAAATTTCACATGTGGAAAAAGTAATAGTCCGGCAGCTAAGCTAAATATAGCATAACAATTGTGCATTTTGTGAGGAAAGCACCAAATTTGGCACACTAGTAGACCATCATATTATGAAAAGATCTGGATATTGGGCCATCTCAGATTCAGAGATTTGATTTTTGCAAGATTTGCAAGCTGAGATTGCAACGCCAGGGACGGTCGACTCCTTCCTGCGAGCTGCCCACGTCACCCGCACAAGAAGAGCTCATCAAATCACTGCAGCGGCACTGCACATCCTGCAACACCATGCGTATGAACGCCACTGTATGACATATGCTGATGATGCAGAAGACCTGCCTGAGTTCGAAGACTGGTGTCACCAGAGAGGAGAAGACATTCCCAACTTTCAGTACTGGGCAACTGTGCTGGAACTAGAGATGTTGGTACTGGTCTACGTGCGTTCTCTGCGGCAGGCTTCATTCACGATGTACCTTGATGCCCTGACGGAACTGGTCCCATGGTTCCATGCCTTAGACCACACACACTATGCCAGGTGGGTCCCTGTTCACCTGAGGGACATGGTTGCACTCCCAATGAAGCACCCAGATGTCGCCAGATAATTCAGAGCTGTCAACTTCACTGTACAGAAGACGAAGAAGGTGTTCTCTTCAATCCCAATCGACCAGGCGCATGAACAGAATAACGCCTGCATCAAAGGAGATGGTGGAGCAGTCGGCCTCACTGACAACCCAAGTGCCCTGCGGCGTTGGATGATTGCCGGGCCAGAAGTTGCCAGGGCCATAGAAGAGTTCCAAGATGGCCATCAACACTGGGGGAGGCGAGAGGATACACGTCACCACGACCAGACACCAAGTGTGCAGACCTCTTTCGCCAAGGATGTCCGCGCCCTTGTCAGCGTCATAGAAGAGCTTGGCAACCCTTTGAGGAAGAGAGCATGGATCTGGTTGTCCTTGACACAAAGGAAATTGCAGGTCCTGCTGCAGTTGAGACTGTCAGGAATGTGAAGAAGATTGGCCAAGAGCAGTTCCAGGCTTTCACCAGAGAATGCCTGGTGGAAAGGACCAAGCCAATTGATGATGCAATTCGTCGGAACAAGCTGAAGGTGTCATTTTGGAAAATGGCTGCCACAGCGATCAGGGGCTGAATTTGAGATGGCCCAATATCCAAATCTGTTCATAATAGGATAGTCTACTAGTGCGCCAAATTTGGTGCTTTCCTCACAAAATGCACAATTGTTATGCTAAGTTGCCCCACTATAAGTACACCCTTGGCTCTAATAGGTGGTATTGCCCCCTTTGGCAGAAACAACCTCAAGTAGGCGTTTTTTATAACTGTCTACCAGTCTCTGACATCGACTGGGAGAAATTTTTGCCCACTCCTCCATGCAGAATTCTTTCAGCTGTGCGATGTTTGAGGGGTTTCTTACATGCACAGCTCGTTTCAAATCCCCCCACAACATCTCGATAGGATTTAGATCCGGCCTTTGACTTGGCCATTCCAAAACCCTCTATTTCTTTCTTTTCAGCCATTCCTTGGTGGATTTACCTGTATGTTTAGGGTCATTGTCATGTTGTAAGGTCCACCTTCGGTCGAGCTTCAACTCTCCGACAGATGGCCTCACATTATCCTCAAGCACCCTCTGGTATAATTAAGAATGCATAGTGGATTCTATGATGGTGAGCTGCCCAGGCCCTGATGCAGCACAGCTGCCCCAAACCATAATATTTCCACCATCATGCTTTACAGTTGGTATCAGGTTATTGTGGTTAAATGCTGTCTTTGGTTTTCGCCAAACATTTCTTCTGGTACTGTGGCCAAATAGCTCTACCTTTGACTCATCTGTCCAGAGCACATTGTTCCAGAAGTGCTGGTCTTTGCCGAGGTGTTCATTGGCAAACTTTAGTCTTGCCCTGATGTTCTTTCTGGACAGAAAAGGTTTCCTCCTGGCACACCTCCCATGTAGATCAAATTTGTGCAGCCTCTTTCTAATGGTGGACTCGTGCACTTTGACATCAACAGTGGCAAGAGCTACCTGTAGGTTCTGTGATGACATTCTGGGGTTCTTAGAGACTTCTTTCAGCATCTTGCGGTCTGCTCTCGGGCTGAACTTGCTGAAGCGGCCTGGCCTGAACAAGTTGGCAGTTGTTTGGGGTCTTCTCCACTTGTAGATGATCTTCCGGACAGTCGAATGATTGATTTCAAATTGTTCGGAGATCTTTTTAAATCCCTTCCCAGACTCGTAGGCATCTATAAAGTTCTTTCTGAAGGCCTCAGAGAGCTCTTTTGATCTAGGCACGGTGACGCCGCACACTTCAACAACAAACCAAACTGAATGTCTGAGGTTTAAATAAGACAGGTTCCTCCAAGATCCTCTCTAAAGATGTACTAATCATTTGCACCTGATCTGGTGCACGTGATTCTAAATTTAGGTATTTGAAGTAGTGATAAATGTAGGGGTGTAGTTACTTTTTCCACATGTGAAATTTGCATTTATGTTTATTTAAATTATACAATGGACTACAAAATGTAAATGTTTCATGATATTTGTTATATTATATCACCTTTATCTATCAATATTGTTGAAATGAAGATCAAATAGCTGTATGTTGAAATATGTTGAAAAAGTCAAAACTTTACATGGGGTGTACTTACTTTTTCACGTGACTGTAAGTACACCCCATGTAAAGTTTTGACTTTTTCAACATATTTCAACATACAGCTGTTTGATCTTCATTTCAACAATATTGATAGATAAAGGTGATTTAATATAACAAATATCATGAAACATTTACATTTTGTTGTCCATTGTATAATTTAAATAAACATAAATGCAAATTTCACATGTGGAAAAAGTAAGTACACCCCTACATTTATCACGACTTCAAATACCTAAAATTAGAATCAGGTGCACCAGCTCAGGTGCAAATGATTAGAACATCATTAGAGAGGATCTTGGAGGACCCTGTCTTATTTAAACCTCAGACATTTAGTTTGGTTTGCTCTTTGTTGTTGAAGTGTGCGGCATCACCATGCCTAGATCAAAATAGCTCCCTGAGGCCTTCAGAAAGACGTTTATAGATGCCTACGAGTCTGGGAAGGGATTTAAAAAGATCTCCAAACAATTTGAAATCAATCATTCGACTGTCCAGAAGATCATCGACAAGTGGAGAAGATTCCAAACAACTGCCAACTTGTTCAGGCCAGGCCGCCCCAGCAAGTTCAGCCCGAGAGCAGACCGCAAGATGCTGAAAGAAGTCTCTAAGAACCCCAGAATGTCATCATGGGACCTACAGGTAGCTCTTGCCACTGTTGATGTCAAAGTGCACGAGTCTACCATTAGAAAGAGGCTGCACAAATTTGATCTACATGGGAGGTGTGCCAGGAGGAAACCTTTGCTGTCCAGAAAGAACATTAGGGCAAGACTAAAGTTTGCCAATGAACACCAAGGCAAAGACCAGCACTTCTGGAACAATGTGCTCTGGACAGATGAGTCAAAGGTAGAGCTATTTGGCCACAGTACCAGAAGACATGTTTGGCGAAAACCAAAGACAGCATTTGACCACAAGAACCTGATACCAACTGTAAAGCATGGTGGTGGAAATATTATGGTTTGGGGGCAGCTTTGCTGCATCAGGGCCTGGGCAAATCACCATCATAGAATCCACTATGAATTGTTCATTGCACCAGAGGGTGCTTGAAGATAATGTGAGGCCATCTGTCGGAAAGTTGAAACTCAACCGAAGGTGGACCTTGCAACATGACAATGACCCTAAACATACCAGTGAATCCACCAAGGAATGGCTGAAAAGAAAGAAATGGGGGGTTCTGGAATGGCTAAGTCAAAGCCAGGATTTAAATCCCATCGAGATGTTGTGGTGGGATTTGAAACGAGCTGGGCATGCAAGAAACCCCTCAAACATCGCACAGCTGAAAGAATTCTGCATGGCGGAGTGGGCAAAAATTTCTCCCAGTCGATGTCAGAGACTGGTAGACAGTTATAAGAAACGCCTACTTGAGGTTGTTTCTGCCAAAGGGGGCAATACCACCTATTCGAGCCAAGGGTGTACTTACTTTTTCCACATGCGAAATTTGCATTTATGTTTATTTAAATTATACAATAGACCACAAAATGTAAATGTTTGATGATATTTGTTGTATTATATCACCTTTATCTATCAATATTGTTGAAATGAAGATCAATTAGCTGTATGTTGAAATATGTTGAAAAAGTCAAAACTTTACATGGGGTGTCATTACTTTTTCACGTGACTGTGTGTGTGTGTGTGTGTGTGTGTGTGTGTGTGTGTGTGTGTGTGTGTGTGTGTGTGTGTGTGTGTGTGTGTGTGTGTGTGTGTGTGTGTGTGTATATATATATATATATATATATATATATATATCAGTCACTATGCGACCTTCATATCATCAGTGGAGAACCGCCAGCAAGGTGTCCCATACAGCTGCTGCTGCACCTTTCTGGGAGCGATAAGCACCGCCTGCCACACGGTAACGTTATCTCTGGTATCCACTCATCATATGGAGTCGACCTGGTTGCGGTTGGGAGTTACTAATAATGGTATCTGTAATCTGGTTCTCCAACCTAATGAGCGGACAACATGACGTCATCGCCATGCATGTCCGCATTGCCTGCAAAGCTCCAGAGGAACCATCTAGCAGTGCGTCATTACGGATTATAAATCCAGATACTGTCACAAGTGCATGCAAAACTCACAGTTACCGACCTGGTTTCGCCCTTGTTGGGGCTTCATCAGGGCAACGCAGTGAGGCTTCCATACACTTGTAACTCTGTGAACCTTTCGGTTTTTATATCAGTCACTATGCGACCTTCATATCATCAGTGGAGAACCGCCAGCAAGGTGTCCCATACAGCTGCTGCTGCACCTTTCTGGGAGCGATAAGCACCGCCTGCCACACGGTAACGTTATCTTTTGTATCCACTCATCATATGGAGTCGACCTGGTTGCGGTTGGGAGTTACTAATAATGGTATCTGTAATCTGGTTCTCCAACCTAATGAGCGGACAACATGACGTCATCGCCATGCATGTCCGCATTGCCTGCAAAGCTCCAGAGGAACCATCTAGCAGTGCGTCATTACGGATTATAAATCCAGATACTGTCACAAGTGCATGCAAAACTCACAGTTACCGACCTGGTTTCGCCCTTGTTGGGGCTTCATCAGGGCAACGCAGTGAGGCTTCCATACACTTGTAACTCTGTGAACCTTTAGGTTTTTATATCAGTCACTATGCGACCTTCATATCATCAGTGGAGAACCGCCAGCAAGGTGTCCCATACAGCTGCTGCTGCACCTTTCTGGGAGCGATAAGCACCGCCTGCCACACGGTAACGTTATCTCTGGTATCCACTCATAATTTGTTGCACTTTTGGCAAGTGATTAGGTATATGACCCATGTAGATTTGCAGTTCATATAGGAGGTGATGGGGAATTTTTGGCCAGTGCTAGAACTACAAAATTTGTTTCCTTCTAGTAAATGCTTGTGAATAATACATTTGTTTGCTGTGCATTTAAAGAAGCCAGGGATCCTAGTTTCTTTGTTGTGGGGCTGTGGGACTTGGGGACGGTAAGTGAGCTTTAGCGTGGCTCTTCTTATTTTTGTATGCATCTCCTACAAATATCACACATCTTATACACATATCACCATACATACTTGTCTGATATACATGCCTGTTGTTTCTGTAGACTAAGAAGAAGACCTTTGTTGGTCGAAAGCTTGTCGAAAATTAAAGATCGACCGTCCTAAAACTACGTCAGCGCCTTATTTAATCTCCCGATTATTTATTTAATACAAATGAGACGCCCTGCTCGTACTGTGGAGTTTCTACTATTTCTCACAGTTATATATATATATAATTAGTGGATTACAACACGATACCTCATCAGAAGCTTGCTTCTGCATTGGGTCAAAACCATTGCAGTTTTCATCCACCATACGCAAGGCCTTCTGCAATGCCTCTTCAAAGCACCGTCCCACTGCCATCACCTCACCTGTACCGCACCAATGATAGTTTTAATTGTTTGGCCAAATCAATACCTTCTAAAATAAAAAAACGAAATAACTCCGCATACGATGTTGGTTTATCGAGGGAAGGGAGGAAGGAGGAGAGGAGTAAGGGGAACAAAATAAAACAACATACAGGTTGTTGGGTGTAAGTAAAGAGCACATCAAGCCAAACAAAATGCAATGTGCATAGCAAGGTGTAACTGGAATGGCACTCGGGAGAGTGCATCATCTCTCCTCACGCACTCATTCTGAACAAAATACCATCGTTAACGA
Source organism: Myxine glutinosa (assembly GCF_964187855.1). Classification (NCBI taxonomy): domain Eukaryota; kingdom Metazoa; phylum Chordata; class Myxini; order Myxiniformes; family Myxinidae; genus Myxine; species Myxine glutinosa. Next base: position 32,616,090 of record NC_136263.1, read on the forward strand.
AACCCGCCACTGTTATGGCCAATATACATGTGTCATCCCTGCACCTTTTGTCACGTCACATACATTGCCTTTATCCGTAGCTTTATTGATTAATTTTATTAGGACATTTAACAACTACTTTTTGCACATCAAGGATAAATTGAGTCAATGAAGATGAATATGAAAATAAATACAAACTATATTCCCCATGTGTTGTCGATTATACCATGTATGAAGTTTCGCATCATTCTGTTAAGCAGTTCTGGAAAATAAGCCTTTTTTTTCCCATTTTTATCTTCAATCCAATATGACAACCAGACCGTGTGACCAATGACGTCATAAATTTAATCACTCACTCACATCGGGTCGTATATCAAATATACTCGTATGAAGTTTCAGATTTTTCGAATAAGTATTTCGATTCAATTTATGGCTAGAATAACACTTCATTGATGACATCCTCATTATCACCCTATATACCCCAAGGAGTTTATGACATGCCGAGTTTCAATTCTTCTCATTGAACGGTTTTGCAGATGTCATTTTTTTCCTTCTCACCCAATATGGCTGCCATACCATGTGACCTATTATTCTCCATAAGGAGTCCATCCTATGTTTAAAGCTTCACATATATTGGAGAAGCGATTGCAGAATTTTTTTTTTTGGCGAAAATACACAGACACACAGACAGACACACACAAACACACACACACACACACCGTAAAAAATTCGACTATAACGAGCACTTTTTTTTACCCAAAAAATCTTTTTTCAGTTAGAGGTGCGTACTATACATAGGTCTGATTTTTTTCAGATTGAAACGATCGTCAAGGATGACCCCGTTGCGTTCGGCCATTTTACTTCGTCGGAGCGACTGCAGACGCTCCTGTCATCTCCATAGTCTGATGTTCACCTCAGATATTCCGTCAAATTCCCACCCAGCACCTCTGTTTCCGTGATCTTCAGCGTATCGAACAATGTTTAGTTTTTGAGCCGCGGTGTATGATCGCCATCGAGAACTCATGGTTAATTACGGTAAGAAAACTAGTGGAAATAGAAGTCGCTGGTAAATCTTATGAACAACTGAATGAAGCTGTTAAAGAACACATGGGTTTTATAATAAAATATCCAGCCAATTATCAACAACTTGAGTACCACGTGATTGTCGTCCGACAACAGGCTATGGGTTGCTTTGTTGGATTGCAATCCGACTTCCGCCGTTTATTTAATATGCGCTGCTATGTTTAAACTTTGTACAATCACAACTGAACATCGTGATTGATACGATTTACGACTGTCGTAAATTTAGTTCCTTGACCTGCCGTGACATTCTTTCATTAGCTCCGCTCTGTTCAACTATTACGAAATCATGGCCAACAGTCGTGGTTGAGATTGACTTCGCCGTTTTTGACAGATGTAATAACATGTTTTACGTCGATATTTTTTAAAATTTGAGTGCTGAAATCGGGGTGCGTAATATACAGTCACGTGAAAAAGGAAGTACACCCCATGTAAAGTTTTGACTTTTTCAACATATTTCAACATACAGCTATTTGATCTTCATTTCAACAATATTGATAGACAAAGGTGATATAATATAACAAATATCATGAAACATTTACATTTTGTAGTCCATTGTATAATTTAAATAAACATAAATGCAAATTTCGCATGTGGAAAAAGTAAGTACACCCTCGGCTCTCATAAGTGGTATTGCCCCCTTTGGCAGAAACAACCTCAAGTAGGCGTTTCTTATAACTGTCTACCAGTCTCTGACATCGACTGGGAGAAATTTTTGCCCACTCCTCCATGGCAGAATTTTTTTTATTTTTTTTGGTATACAAGATCGAGGCTCGTGAAAGAGCGAACATTAATCACACAGAAAGACAAACAGACACATAAAACAAATAACATCGGGAGCGGTAGACAAGATGGGGAGAGAGGGGGAAGGACATAAACACAACATTTGAGAGCAGGGACCGAGAGACATGGAGACATCGAGAGAACTGTGGGAGGGAGAGGGCTTTGGGGGGGAGGCATGGGAAGGGAGTGGGGGTGGGAGAGGTATAAAACATATGGAGACACTGCCAGGACTTCCAGGAAGGAAGTTGGAATTTCAAACAAGGTGGATCTGGGGTGAATTAGTGGGGGTAGAAAAGATCAAGGTTTTGGATGGGGGAAGATAAGAGATGGTGGTGAACAGCTGTTTTAAAGACCTGGAGGGAGGAGTGTGATTGAAGTGAGTGTGGGTGTTTGTTCCAGAGGCGGGAGAAAAGAGGAATGAAAGAGTGAAGGTGAGCAGAGAGCCGAGATTTCGGCAGTTTAACCATCAGAGGGTGGCTGGCAGATCTTGTGCGACTTGTAGGAATATTTGGGGGACAGAGCACAGAGAGAGCTGGGGAAGCAAGGCCGGAGAGGAGTCGGTAGAAGACAGAAAGACCACCTACCTGCCTGCGGTGAGTGAGTGAAAGGCCCTCAGAGATAGCTTCATCGCAGGAGATTCCAATGATTCTGAAAGCTTTGGATTCAACAGCGTGAAGCCGAGCCAGGTGTGAAGCAGGAGCACCAGCCCATAGGGGAGAACAGTATTCCATTGAGCTGCGGATGAAAGCCTTGTATGTGGTGAGGAGCTCAGGTGTGCCTAGGAAGGACTTCGCACGACGGAGGATGCCCAGTCGGCAACTGGCTTTGGAGGCCAGCTTGGAAATGTGGTTTTCCCAAGAAAGATCATGGCAGATAGTGAGACCCAAAAGCTTGAGCGACAGAACTTCTTGGAGAGGATTGTTGAGAAAGTAGAAGGGAGGGTTGTCCAGTCGATCTTTTCAGCTGTGCGATGTTTGAGGGGTTTCTTGCATGCACAGCTCGTTTCAAATCCGCCAACAACATCTCGATGGGATTTAGATCTGGGCTTTGACTTGGCCATTCCAGAACCCTCCATTTCTTTCTTTTCAGCCATTCCTTGGTGGATTTACTGGTATGTATAGGGTCACCGTCATGTTGCAAGGTCCACCTTCGGTTGAGCTTCAACTTTCTGACAGATGGCCTCACATTATCCTCAAGCACCCTCTGGTACAATGAAGAATTCATAGTGGATTATATGATGGTGAACTGCTCAGGCCCTGATGCAGCAAAGCTGCCCCAAACCATAATATTTCCACAACCATGCTTTACAGTTGGTATCAGGTTCTTGTGGTCAAATGCTGTCTTTGGTTTTCGCCAAACATGTCTTCTGGTACTGTGGCCAAATAGCTCTACCTTTGACTCATCTGTCCAGAGCACTTTGTTCCAGAAGTGCTGGTCTTTGCCTAGGTGTTCATTGGCAAACTTTAGTCTTGCCCTGATGTTCTTTCTGGACAGCAAAGGTTTCCTCCTGGCACACCTCCCATGTAGATCAAATTTGTGCAGCCTCTTTCTCATGGTAGACTCATGCACTTTGACATCAACAGTGGCAAGAGCTACCTGTAGGTCCCGTGATGACATTCTGGGGTTCTTAGAGACTTCTTTCAGCATCTTGCGGTCTGCTCTCGGGCTGAACTTGCTTGGGCGGCCTGGCCTGAACAAGTTGGCAGTTGTTTGGAATCTTCTCCACTTGTAGATGATCTTCTGGACAGTCGAATGATTGATTTCAAATTGTTTGGAGATCTTTTTAAATCCCTTCCCAGACTCGTAGGCATCGATAACCTTTTTTCTGAAGGCCTCAGAGAGCTATTTTGATCTTGGCATGGTGACGCCGCACACTTGAACAACAAAGAGCAAACCAAACTAAATGTCTGAGGTTTAAATAAGACAGGTTCCTCCAAGATCCTCTCTAACAATGTTCTAATCATTTGCACCTGAGCTGGTGCACCTGATTCTAATTTTAGGTATTTGAAGTAGTGATAAATGTAGGGGTGTACTTACTTTTTCCACATGCGAAATTTGCATTTATGTTTATTTAAATGATACAATGGACTACAAAATGTAAATGTTTCATGATATTTTTGTATATTATATCACCTTTATCTTTCAATATTGTTGAAATGAAGATCAAATAGCTGTATGTTGAAATATGTTGAAAAAGTCAAAACTTTACATGGGGCGTACTTACTTTTTCACGTGACTGTATATACATACATATATACATATAATATATATATATATATATATATTGTTGTGGATTTGAGAAATTGTTGTGTAAATTGTTGTGTAAATATCACCCTCTGTAAAATGTAATGAATTGTTGTAAATACCTCCAAGTGTAAAAGATCAAAGGGCGTCCTCCTAGTTATTTCATATACCACACGTAGCCAATCATATATCCTTCTTTTACAGTTATCTCCTTATTCTATGTAGGTTAAGGCTCTGTTCCCAATAGTTGACATTCTCCATTGCACCAAATGAAATAAGGTAGATCCCCTTTCATTCCCAAAGCCTCGATTGCCAACTGCATTCGCCGCCATTGCCATGTGCTCCGGCTCGGAGAAGAAAGGCGTGTCTCCACCTCGTCATAGAAAGGAGGAGTGAGTCGGCCCCGCTCAACCAACCCAGCCAAAGGGGTTTGGCTTGAGCGGGCGGAGAAAGAACGATCGGGGAGGTTCAAAAAGGTTAGAGGGAGGGGCATATATAACCCACACCACGAGGCCCCCACCTCAGACGAGCTTCAGAGAGAGACGGGAGACGCGTCCTGAGATGAGCCAGAGATGCGGCAGATGAGCATCAGCCTTGAAATCCACCACCACCAGCTTCGAGCCACGCAGCTTTGACTCCGCCAGGGTGCTCGTATCGCGGCAGCCCGCACGACCGCAGCTAGGGCGTTGACGGCGGCTGCTGAACGTGCCGATCGAGGAAGGGCGGCGGCTGCTGACTCCCCGGGCCGACCGTGCTCCGGTTCGAGCGGAGCGTTCCTCTCCTTCCAGTCCTTTCATTCCTGCCTGCAATTTCCCCATTCGTGTGAGTTTGCTCATAGTCTGTTTTGTGTGTCTTGTCCTGGGGTATTAATTAAGACTGCATAGGTAAGCTAAGGTGCACTGTGTCCGCTTCTTCTTCTTCTTCTTCTGTTTTTACTTTATTATCCTTCCTTCTCCTTGGTTCCTTTCATTGTGTAAATAATAGTAATAAATATAGTAGCATTTCCAACCCTTTTGCATTCGTCTTCCCCTTCTTCACATCCTTGTCGTTTTGGTGATTTCCCAATTGAATACCGGTGGCACGATTTGGCCAACGTTTAAGGAATCGGGTCTAGTCTTGGTAAACGGCTCACGCCGCAGTTCGCTTCGCTCGGCGCAACATCCATTACGCTGCGGCCGTGAGCGGGGGGTGTTCCTTCGCGTACCGGGAAGCGCTGGTATTTAGGTCATAGGACTTGTGGGCCTAAAACCGTACCCAGCGCCGACCGGGCGTGGCGTCATACCCCCGGGACCACGTCGGTCAGTAACAGACGAGGGGCTTAATCCCCCCTCGATAACGGGAACCGAGGCCGACGTCGGGTTCCGTAACAATATGTATTAAAAAAAGAAAAATGTATATATATACAGACTTGGCATTTAATATGGAATATTTTTTTTGTGGGGGTGAACTTACTTTTCAAGATGTCTTAGAACCAAAAGTTCATTGGAATTATGTTGAAATTATTCTAGATTTTGATAATGTGACCTTTAAAAGAAACAAAAACCACATTTGACATTTAGAAACAAATAAATTGATCCTTGAAAGTGATGTAAACTCATATCGAACTCAATTCATGGACAGTACTGTGTTAAACTTCTGTACGTTTTCCAGAAGTATCTCTTTATTTTGCACATTAGCCAAATTTTTTTTTAACAAAAACAAAAGTTAAATTACGACTGGGATTACGGACAGTAAAATTACAGTTCAGTACTTCGTGTAACCCCCACGAGCATTCAGGAGAGCACATACACGTCGAGGCATGCTGTTCACGAGATTTGTCAAGGTTTGGACAGGAATCGCTTGCCATGCAGTGACAATAGCCTGCTGCAATTCACGCACAGAGGTCGGCTGCTGGTCCAAGTGGTCGATTTGACGCGTTAATTCTGCCCACAAGTTCTCTATCGGATTCATATCCGGGGATATGGCAGGCCACTCCATATGCTCTACACCACGGTCAGCAGGAAAGTGTTGGATCATGCGAGCACGATGAGGCCGTGCATTGTCATCTTGGAAGACAAAGTTTCCTCGAAAGGCTGCACGAGCAAATGGAAGCAATGTTTCTTCCAGAATGGCCCTGCACATGAACTGGTTCAGGTTTCCATTCAGAACAACCAGGTCAGTTTTGCCCCCTGCATGAAAAGCAGCCCAAACGGTCACCCCACCACCTCCAGCTTGGACTCTTGGCACTATACAATCTTTGTTGTAGGCTTCATGAACTTGTCTGCGCACTCGGACGCGGCCATCTTGACGATAGACCAGAAATCTAGACTCGTCACTGAAGATCACGTGATTCCAGTGTCCTGGCTGCCATTGACGGTGCTCTCTGGCCCACTGCAATCGGCGCTGGCGGTGTTGTCTGGTCAGGCGTGGCTTTCTCAGGGGACGTCTGGCACGATAGCCTGCTTGAACCAGTCGTTGGTTGACTAGCCTTCTGGATACAGGCACATTTGTCAGTTGCTGCCTCTCAGCCCTAAGCCGATTAGCTGACTTGGTACGGCCATTGCGGACTAACCGGTGCAGCTGGCGATCATCCCTCCTTGTGGTTCTGCGGGGATGCCCTGGCCTCGGTATTGGAGTAGGGACACCCCTCTGAGCATTTAGTTTCAGGATCTTTGACACCTGACCTTGAGTGATGCCATACTGCCGAGCAATAGCACGCTCTTTCATGCCGTAATTTCGTAAAGCCACCACTCCATGACGAACAGCATTGTCGAGTTGACGGACCATCTCCAGAGGAAGCGGCAATAACTTTTGGAGACGTGCAGCAGTTGTTTTCCACTAATACAGAACGCAACAACCCTTCTATACCCGACTGTGAAGCCAATCGTCAAATGCACCTATCCGTACATTTTGCCACGCCACCTGTGATATAATCCTGTTGTTGACTTCTTGCTGTGACAGACAATCAGTGACATGGTTCTTTTAACAAATAAATCACCAAAGTGTAAAAGAAACTCACCAGATTGATATACTGAGTTCAGAAAGGAAACCCAAGTCAAGAAAAAAAAAAAATTCCATATTAAATGCTAAGTCTGTATATATTTATATATATACTGCGCGCGCGCGCACGCACGCGCACACGCGCACGCACTAAAATGAAATGATATCGCACTTACCAACGCTCTTCATAGAGCTTCCGATTTTTGTGCTCACATGCAGAAACTTGCTCAAATCCCAACGTGGAACTTTCACCACACAGTAGTCTAAACTTGGTTCAAAACAAGCAGTTGTTGAATTGGTCACGGAGTTCCTGCGAAAGTTAATCATAATACATGTTGAAGCATGAGCAAACAGGATTATTGTACAAATATCAACAACTTACATTATTATTATTTAAAATATCATGTTCAATTCATTACATTCCTTTCATTTGGTAAAATTTATGCATATGCTCTGAGATATCTGACTCCCACCGATGGTTTCGCTCGGCTGTATGTAATAAGTTGACAGGGTGTGGAGTTGAGAGCGCGGTTACTCAGTTGGGAACACCAAACCAGGTTGGTTAATATATATATATATATATATATATATATAGTCAAAATTCCTCTGCTCTCCCCTCTGGGGAGAGCCTCGCCTCACCTCCGAATTAACTTGCACGTAACGCAAGCTAATTAGGAGGCGAGGACCCTGCTAAATAAGATCCAACTGACGTCCGCAATGGCTAAGCAACCCGTCGGGTTGTGGAATTATCCGTGACATATCGGCTTCAAGTCGAGCGGCAGGTTTGAGAGACCACCTCGTGCATCCCGGCGCGCTCACCCCGAAAACCGTAACTATATAGAAACATAGGGGCAATACCCCTGGTGCTCACCTGGTAGATTAAACAGTATACTACAATGACTAAAGGTATTTTAAACTAATTTGAATGGTTGCTAGAAGACAGGGCAGTATGTCGAATTATACTAACATGATCATAAGACTTTAAACAAACAAAAAAAAATACCTATTTCGGGGGGCAACCCCCCCCCCCCTTCTCCCATTCAGTATACATCCTCAGACCCCAATTTTTCCAATGGCTTGAACAACATTGGTGGAAGTGGTGAAGTTGTGGTGAAGTTTCATTGAAATAGTGTATGTAGTTTCAGAGAAAAGAGCAAATATCCTTTTTGGGGCCCCCATTGACCCCTCACAGCCAGATTTCTTTTTAATGCTGTGAACAAACTTTGGTACAACATGGGTGATTAAGGTTGTGGTCAGGTTTCATCAGAATTGCTCGTTTTAATTCTGAGAAAAAAGCAAATACCTATTTTGGGGGATAACCCCCCCCCCCACCCCACCCCCTCCATAGACCCCCTCAGGGTCTGATTATTTCTTTTTAATGCCGTGAAGAAACTTTGGTACATCACGGGAGATGAAGGTTGTGGTCAAGTTTCATCAAAATATTGTGTGTAGTTTCAGAGAAAAAAAGCAAATTCCTATTTTGGGGGTCAAACCTGGATCCACTTTGACCCCCGGTAAACCCCCTTACGCCCCGATTTTTCAATGCCGAAAACAAACTTTAGTCACAACGTAACAAATATCATTTATGCCATGATAATTTTATGCGGGGGAAATTTGCAACATTCCACCGATCCTTGCTTTATGGCAGAGTGGCTGGACGGCATAAGGGGTAAACCCCCTTACGCCCCGATTTTTCAATGCCGAAAACAAACTTTAGTCACAACGTAACAAATATCATTTATGCCAAATTTGGTCGCAATCCCATCAGCGGTTTCAGAGAAGTTTCAAGCGTTTATGGACGGACTGACGGCGCATAAACTCCCCTGAACTTCGTTCCAGGTGAGCTAAGAACTAGAGCAATGCAACTTTCGCCAATATGCCACTGTGTAGTCCCTGCCCATGACATTGGGTAGATGCACTCGTTCACTGTCCTAAAAATAAACAAATTTGGTTTAAATCTCTTCAGCTGTTTTCAAGTATCACATTTTTGCCACAGGACAGGTTTTAAATCAATCAGTGAAGTGTTTTCAGACAAGGGATTTATTTTTATATCAGTTTTCAAGATAATATGCTGCCAAACCATGTGACATATGACATCAAAATGTACACTCTGCATATGTACAGTGCATTCAGAAAGTATTCAGACCCCTTCACTTTTTCACATTTTGTTATGTTGCAGCCTAATGCTGAAATCGTTTAAATTCATTTTTTCCCTCATCAATCCACACTCAATACCCCATGATGACAAAGAGAAAACAGGATTTTAGAAAGTTTTGCAAATTTATGAAAAAGAAAAAACTGAAATATCACATTGACATAAGTATTCATACCCTTTGCTATGACACTTGAAATTTAGCTCAGGTGCCTCCTATTTATCTTGATCATCTTTGAGATGTTTCTACACCTTGATTGGAGTCCACCTGTGGTAAATTCAATTGATTGGACATGATTTGGAAAGGCACACACCTGTCTATATAAGGTCTCACAGCTGACAATGCATATCAGAGCAAAAACCAAGCCATGAGGTCGAAGGAACTGCCTGCAGAGCTCAGAGATAGGATTGTGTCGAGGCACAGATCTGGGGAAGCCAACAAAAAAAAATTCTGCTGCATAGAAGGTTCCCAAGAGCACAGTGGCCTCCATAATTCTTAAATGGAAGAAGTTTGGAACAACCAGGACTCTTCCTAGAGCTGGCCGCCCGGCCAAACTGAGCAATCGGGGGAGAAGGGCCTTGGTAAGAGAGGTGACCAAGAACCCGATGGTCATTCTGGCTGAGCTCCAGAGATCCTGTGTGGAGATGGGAGAAACTTCCAGAAGGACAACCATCACTGCAACATTCCACCGATCCTTGCTTTATGGCAGAGTGGCTGGACGGAAGCCTCTCCTCAGTGAAAGACACATGAAAGCCCGCTTGGAGTTTGCAAAAAAGCACCTAAAGGACTCTCAGACTGTGAGAAACAAGTTTCTGTGGGTTTTTATGTGTCTTGTCTGTGAACAAAATATCTCAAAATGTTGTGGACGAATTTGGATGAAATTTGGCAGAGATGTAGCGTATGTGACAAGGACGAAATGATTAGATTTTGGTGAAGATCTGGATTCGGATCCAGCTACTAGAATTTTTAAAGTGATTCTTCACCATTGGGAGATCGGGCCAAAAACGATACATAGCAGGGTATCTCAAAATGTTATGGACGGATTTGGACGAAACTTGGTGGAGAGGTTGGGTGTGTGACAAGGACGAATCCATTCGATTTTGGTGAAGATCTGAATATAGATTTGGATACGAGAATTATTTAATTTTCAAGTGATTCTTCACCATTGAGAGATAGGACTAAAACCGATACATAGCACGATATCTCAAAAAGTTATGGACGGATTTGGACGTGGTGGATGAGTTGGTTTGGTGACAAGAATAATCCGATGAGATTTTAGTTCAGGTCCGAATCCAGATCCGGCCTATCAGTGGGATACAAAACAAACTGTTCAGCTTGGCGGAGGAATGCGCTCTGCCGAGTGACGTTCTAGTTTTAATGCAATGGAATGGAAACGGCTTCATTTGCAGATTCTTTTTTTTCTACCAGAAAGGATGATACTCTTTTTTATGCTCAAATGCAAAGAAATAATGTTGTTGTTTTTTATTTTTTTCAATACATGGTCTGGGCTCGTGGAAGAGCTCAGATACAGAACAGATCAGGACACGACATAAACAGCAGGAGACGGGAAACGCCAAAAGCAGGGCAGAGGGAGAAGGTAAAGGGAGACGGACAAATAAGGGATGCACGTAATGGTGAGGATTACACAACATGATGAACGATGAGGTCCACAAGATGGATACATCAGCAAAATTTTGAGAGGGCGAGGGTGGTTTAATGTGTGTAGAAAAGATCATGATTTTGGATGGGGATGACCTAAAATGGTGGTGAACAGCTAGCTTGAAGAAATTGTTTGATAAGAATGCAGAAATTTCTTGGTGGATTTTATGTACATGTTTCTGTCATATTCACCGAGCCTGACATAAAAGCAGACTATCAAGAGCCTATTTTTACCTCCACCACCAAAGTGGACAGAGGTTATGTATTTACATCTGTTTGTCTATCTGTTTGTGAGCAGTACACTCAGACCCGGACATTCGCGGGGGATACATTCCTGGAAAATGCCGTGAAAGTCGGAACAGCCAATGTGGGGGCATTGTTTCAATGTAAAAATGTGGGATACGTTCTGGGCAATTCAAAATCTGCGAATATTGAAGCAAAATCCACAAAATCCGCAAATCCGCAAACTGTTCTCCCCTATGGGCCGGTGCTCCTGCCTCACACCAAGCTCGGCTTCACGCTGTTGAAACCAAAGCTTTCAGAATTATTGGAATCTCCCGCGATGAAGCTATCTCTGAGGGCCTTTCACTCACTCACCGCAGCCAGGTAGGTGGTCTTTCTGTCTTCTACCGACTCCTCTCCGGCCTTGCACCCCCAGCTCTCTCTGTGCTCTGTCCCCCAAATATTCCTACAGGTCGCACAAGATCTGCCAGCAACCCTCTGATGGTTAAACTGCCGAAATCTCGGCTCTCTGCTCACCTTCACTCTTTCATTCCTCTTTTCTCCCGCCTCTGGAACAAACTCCCTCACTCCCTTCAATCCCACTCCTCCCTCCAGGTCTTTAAAACAGCTGTTCACCACCATCTCTTATCTTCCCCCATCCAAAACCTTGATCTTTTCTACACCCGCTAATTCACCCCAGATCCACCTTGTTTGAAATTCCAACTTCTTTCCTGGAAGTCCTGGCAATGTCCATATGTTTTATACCTCTCCCACCGCCCCCTTCCCATGCCCCCCCCCCCCAAAGCCCTCGCCCTCTCTCAGATCTCTCGATGTCTCCATGTCTCTCGGTCCCTGCTCTCAAATGTTGTGTTTGTGTCCTTCCCCCTCTCTCCCCATCTTGTCTACCGCTCCCGATGTTATATGTTTTATGTGTCGGTTTGTCTTTCTGTGTGATTAATGTTCGCTCTTTCACGAGCCTCGATCTTGTATACAAAAAAAAAAAAAAAAAAAAAAAAATGTCAAGGCAAAATCCGCGAATGTCGAGGCAAAATCCGCGAATGTCGAGGCAAAATCCGCGAATGGAGGCAAAATCCACCAATGTCGAGGCAAAATCCACCAATGTCGAGGCAAAATCCACCAATGTCGAGGCAAAATCCACCAATGTCGAGGCAAAATACACCAATGTCGAGGGAAAAATCCGCAAATGTCGAAGCAAAATCCACAAATGTCAAAGCAAAATCCACAAATGTCAAAGCAAAATCCACAAATGTCGAAGAAAATCCCATGAATGTCACAGCATTGTTTCAGTGGGGAAAAGGGAGACGGCAAATTGCACTAATACATGTGGTGGAGAGTTTTCATTCTGTACAGTAACTCGCGGGGGATGATGTGTTATGCAGCTGGTGGAATATCCCGCAAAGCAATGTTTGCTGTGTGAATGGCAGGATATCCTGCGAAGCGATGCTTACCATGTGAATGGTGGGATATCCCATGAAGCTGTTCACAGTGTGAATGGTGGGACATCCCAAAGCAATATTTACCGTGTGAATGGCAGGATATCCCGCGAAGCAATGTTTACAGTGTGAATGGTAGGATATCCTACGAAGCTGTTCATCGTGTGAATGGTTGGACATCCCAAAGCAATGTTTACCGTGTGTATGGTAGGATATGCCGCAAAGCTCGCTTATAGCATGGCAAAAAATATGTTCATGTGGCTGCAAAAGCCGGGAAAACGGGAAGTGCAGGGCGCGAATTTTGAAGCCAGCCATGCTTGCGGCTAGTGGACATCTTTTTTTTGCACCCGCAAAAAACCGTGAACTCGCGGGACACAGGGCCACGAATGTAGATGCAGGTCGCAATTTATCAACCGCGAATACGCGGAGTCCGCAAATGTGAGGGTCCAACTGTATATCTCAAAAAGTTATGGATGGATTTTGATAAAACTTGGTGTGCATGTTGGGTGTGTGACAAGGACAAATTGATTCGATTTTGGTGAAGACCTGGATACTTGAATTTTTAGTGATTCTTCACCATTGAGTGATTGGCCCAAAAACCATATATAGCACGATACCTCAGAAAGTTGTGGACAGATAACAACAAAACTTTGTCGATGAGTTGGGGAAGTGACAAAAACAATCCGATTAGATTTTGTTTAAGGTTTGGATGCAGATTCGGCCTATCAGTGGGATACAAAACATAAACTGGTCAGGCTGGCTGAGCTCTGCCCTCTAATGCGTGCTGTTCAAGTTAAACATTGTTTTTGTTCAATTTGAATGAATGTGTTAAACAATTGAATCTCTCCAACAAAACTTACAAATATCACTGCTTATTATAAGTTTTTGTAGTCATCTTACTTGAGGGCTGGGAGAGGAATACCAAGAGCCAACTTGGCAGCAACATATGCCAAAGGATAGCCAGTGGCTTTGCTTGCCAATGCAGAACTTCGGGAAAGGCGAGCATTTACCTCAACGATGAAGTACTGAAGACAGAAAAGGCAAAACGAATTTGTCATTTAAGCAAGTTTATGTTACTGCTTCCCTATCTTAAATGCTAAATAATAACGTCGAAATAAGATGATTGATAAACAGGCATGCCAGTGACAAGTCAAGAATTTACAATAGGTAAAACACTGTTTGCCCCCCTCCTATGAAAAAAAGCAATATTAAATATGTATCGACTATATACAGTCGTGGCCAAAAACTATTGGAACCCTTGCACTTTTTTCAAACAACTCACAATTTTCTCGAAAAATAAGTTGAAATTGACGAAAGTATTTGGTCTCCACAAGTCATTATTTCACTGTTAATATTACAGAACCTTTGTTTTTGATTCAGAACTTAAGGATATGGTCAAATCCGATATCCATCATTGCTTCGGATATCAAATCCTTCCTCTTCTCCAATGGCTTGATCTCTGATCATCAATTTGGATTCAGACCAGGTCATTCTACTCTGGACATGTTGCTTCTGCTGTCTCAACAATGGATGGAGGTCCTCAATGCCAAACAGGAAATCAGAGCTATCTCACTTGACATATCACGTGCCTTCGATACGGTCTGGCACCCAGCTCTGCTCACCAAACTCTCCTCCTATGGTATCCATGGAAATCTCCACTCATGGCTTGCGGACTTCCTCTCTGGTCGTAGGCAACGTGTGGCCCTGAATGGATTTCTCTCTTCTCCCCTTCCTGTTCTGGCTGGAGTTCCCCAAGGTAGTGTTCTGGGCCCTGTGCTATTTCTGGTCTTCATCAATGATCTCTCCGACTCTCTGGAAAATCCTCTCTATCTCTTTGCTGATGACTCCACTATCTGCCGCTCCATTCCTCATCCCTCAGATCGGCAGTCTGCAACCTCCTCACTCTCTGCAGACCTGGACAAAATCACAGACTGGTCAAACAAGTGGAACATGTCTTTCAATCCTGACAAATCTCACACTCTAACAATGTCTCTCCGAAAGGACCGACTGGAAAAGCCTCCCATCTACTTTCTCAACAATCCTCTCCAAGAAGTTCTGTCGCTCAAGCTTTTGGGTCTCACTATCTGCCATGATCTTTCTTGGGAAAACCACATTTCCAAGCTGGCCTCCAAAAGCCAGTCGCCGACTGGGCATCCTCCGTTGTGCGAAGTCCTTCCTTGGCACACCTGAGCTCCTCACCACATACAAGGCTTTCATCCGCAGCTCAATGGAATACTGTTCCCCCCTCTGGGCTGGTGCTCCTACCTCACACCGAGCTCGGCTTCACGCTGTTGAGGCCAAAGCTTTCAGAATAATTGGAATCTCCTGCGATGAAGTTAACTCTGAGGGCCTTTCACTCACTCACCGCAGGCAGGTTGGTGGTCTTTCTGTCTTCTACCGACTCCTCTCTGGCCTTGCTCCCCCAGCTCTCTCTGTGCTCTGTCCCCACAATATTCCTTCAGGTCGCACAAGATCTGCCTGCAACCCTCTTATGGTTAAACTGCCAAAGTCTAGGCTCTCTGCTCACCTTCACTCTTTCATTCCCCTTTTCTCCCGCCTTTGGAACAAACTCCCCCACTCCCTTCAATCCCACTCCTCCCTCCAGGTCTTTAAAACAGCTGTTCACCACCATCTCTTATCTTCCCCCATCCAAAACCTTGATCTTTTCTACCCCCGCTAATTCACCCCAGAGTCCTTGCAGTGTTCATATGTTTTATACCTCTCCCACCTCCCCCCAAGTCCTCCCGATGTCCCTGCTCTCAAATGTTGTGTTTGTGTCCTTCCCCCTCTCTCCCCATCTTGTCTGCCGCTCCCCTTGTTTTTTGTGTTTTGTGTGTCGGTTTGACTTTTTGTGCGATTAATGTTAGCTCTTTCACGAGCCTCGATCTTGTATACAAAAAACAAACAAACAAAAAAATGAACAATTAAAACAGCTGTTCACTACCATCTTTTGTCTTCCCCCATCCAAAACCTTGATCTTTTCTAACCCCCATTAAAATACCCCAAATCCGTCTCTTTCAATCCCAAGCTTCTTTCCTGGGGTTCCGAAAAGTGTTCATTTGCTTTGTACCGTGTACGCCTCCCTCCTCCCCCAGCCCCCCCCCCCCTCCCGCAGATATACCGGCAGCGTCCCTGTTCTCTTCTGTTGTTGTGCGTGTGTGCTTCCCTCTCTCCCCCTCTCGTCTCCTGCTCCCTTCATTGCATATTTTATGTGTATGTGCATGTTTTCATGTTCAATGTGTTAGCTCTTACACGAGCCTCGATTTTTTTCCAAAAAAAATGTATTGATATATGGCATTGACAAAATTATTAACACCCTCGACTTAATATTTGGTAGCACAGCCTTTGGACAAAATATCTGCAGTCAAGCGCTTCCTATAGCCATGAATGAGCTTCCTACACCTCTCCACAGGCAGTTTGACCCACTCGTGTGCAAACTGCTCCAGTTCTCCCAGATTTAAAGGGTGCCTTCTCCCAACTGCTGTTTTCAGATATCACCACAGGTTTTCAATGGGATTTAGATCTGGTCTCATTGCTGGCCACTTGAGAACAGTCCAGCGTTTTGTCTTGAACCATTCCTGGGTGCTTTTTGAGGTGTGTTTGGGGTCATTGTCCTGCTGCAAGACTCATGACCTTCGACGGAGACACGGCTTTCTGACAATGGGTTGAACATTGTGCTCCCAAATGCCTTGGTAATCCTCCTGATTTCATGATGCCTACACACATTCCAGGCATCCAGTGCCAGAGGCAGCACAGCAACCCCAAAACATCTCTGAACCTCCTCCATGTTTAACTGTAGGGAAGGTGTTCTTTTCTTTGAAGGCTTCATTTTGTTTTCTGTAAACATAGAGATGATGTGCTTTACTAAAAGCTCTAATTTGGTCTCATCTGTCCACAGGACATTCTCCCAGAAGGATTTTGGCTTGTTCAGGTGTGTTTTGACAAACTCCAGTTGGGCTTTATTAGCAGTGGGGTCCTCCTGGGTCTCCTATCATAGAACCCCCTTTCACCGAGTTGGTGACGGATGGTGTAAGTTGAAACTGTCGTACCTTGTGTCTGAAGGTCATCTTGAATCTGTTTGTTAGGTGATCGAGGTGCTTTCTCCACCATTCGAACAATCCTTCGGTGCAATCTTCAATCATGTTTTCTCTTCCGGCCACGTCCAGGGAGGTTGCCTACAGTGCCATGGGCATTAAACTTGATACAATTGTGTACGGTGGAGACAGGAACATCAAGGTCTCTGGAGATGGACTTATAGCCATGAGATTGTCCATGCTTGGCTACAATCTTGTGTTTGACCTCCTCAGACAATTCTCTGGTTTTCTTTCTTTTCTCCATGCTCATTGCGGTACACACAGTGACACAAAACAGCAGAATGACTCCTTTTCTCCATTCAAACTGGTTGAATGAGCGATTTTTATATTGCAGGCACCTGCAACTCACAACAGATGCGTTAAATTCCAAGGTAAAGGAGAATCACCTGCTTGAAATCGATTTCTAACAACATCTAAAAGGTGCCAATAATATTGTCCAGGCCATTTTAGGATGTCTGTGTGGAATAAGCTTAAGATTTAGTAATTTTTCAGCTATTTTTGTTTTGTTCCATTGCAAACAAAATAAATACATTTGTGGATACCAAAATATATTTTTATTTCAACAATTTTCTGGAAGAAATGGTGCATTATTTGAAAACATTGCAAGGGTGTCAATAGTTTTGGCCACGACTGTACAATTTCTCGTTTAGGGCAGATTTATAATGGTAGGCCTTAACATGTCATAGCCAGAAGACGTATTCCAACCCATTGTGCTTAAACAGCCCGATCACGATTGCTTACTTTCTTCGTACCGCACCTGCCAATTTTACTCAAACAACCTCACTCAGTGTTTGAATTTAGGACTTCCTTACTGTTCAGTTCCACAGCTCAACGTTCAATGGAAAAGTTTTACAATTAAAGGAACAAGAAAGGGTCAAGGTATTGCAGTATACTATAGAAAGGGTCAAGGTATTACACAGTATTGTCATTTTACATGCAGTATACTATAGTAGAAAGCAAGTCCAGCTACATAGTTTCCAATTTCCGATGTACCATACTCTGTTACAGAGAGTTCGTTCTGCCGAAGCAGTTTCTTGGCCTGAGAATCATGCTGGGTGGTTTGCCATCCCTTTTCCCAGCAGTAGTTATGGCAGGAATTTGGAATTTGGACATGGTGAGGTAGTTGTGTGTTATTAGCGAGTTGGGGAAGGTTGTTCCCCGCACTTTGAAAACACGGGGAATAAATTTGATGTAGGCAACCATTATTTAACAACCCCTACAAATTAATTCACCAGACAGGTGCTGCCCCCAAGCAGGTACAGCTTTTGCTAAGGTTCTACCGTCATACAACTTCGACACAACCTTGAATGATCCATCCTTGCAAACCAGTCTTACCAAAGACACACATTTACTTGTAAAATGTATTCCATCAGCTCAGCCATGCTGCATCTCTTTGCCAAACCAAAGCATCTTACAGATTCCCAAAACGTAAAAAACATAACCATGAACCCTCACCTGCTCAGACTCTGGATTCAGGGCATATTGTATGTTGCACTCGCCCACTACACCCAAGTGGCGCACCACTTTAATAGCTATGCTTCGCAGCAAATGGTATTCGCGGTCATTCAGGGTTTGACTAGGAGCCACGACAATCGACTCCCCAGTGTGTATCCCCAGAGGGTCCACATTTTCCATGTTACATACCTGGAAAGTAACAAGTCATCACTCAAGGTGAGCAAACAAGGGCCCGATAGCAAATCGATAAAAAGATAGTTTTGTGTGCAGTTTATGTGTACCGTGATGCAGTTGTCATAGGCATCACGGACAACCTCGTATTCTATTTCCTTCCAGCCTTTCAGCGACTTGTCTATGAGGACTTGTGAGCTGTGGGTAAAGGATTGTGTCACCAATGATGACAGTTCTTCAGGGTTTTCTGCAAATCCAGAGCCAAGGCCACCAAGAGCAAATGCAGAACGCACTAGAACTGGATAACCAATACGATCGGCTGCAGCAATGGCCTGGACATAACAGAGATCCGAAAGAAGAAAAACATGGAGGAGCAGTGAGATGATTTACAATAAATCACAAAATAAGGATAATATGTTAAAATGTGAATTAGACTGGGGGTGTGGAGGGGAGGGGGCGCAGGTAGGAGATTTAAGCAAAAGAAGGGGAATCGATATGCCAGACAGGTAAGGCCAAGGGATCTCATTGCAGAAAAGCAAAGATCGCAGATCTCTCCTGTCCTGAACACAGCTGACCTGTGCAAGGGATATGGCTGCCTCACTGGGTGCCACATGTTCTCCAATCTCAGCCATTTTTTCCATAAACACTTTGCGATCTTCTGTCATCTCAATTGAAGTCACAGAGGTTCCAAGAACACGCGTGC
Source organism: Myxine glutinosa (assembly GCF_964187855.1). Taxonomy (NCBI): domain Eukaryota; kingdom Metazoa; phylum Chordata; class Myxini; order Myxiniformes; family Myxinidae; genus Myxine; species Myxine glutinosa. Next base: position 32,635,066 of record NC_136263.1, read on the forward strand.
CGTATCGCTGCAGAACACCCTGCTTGGTCAACTCTACACCACAATTTAGTGCAGTCTGACCACCAAACGTGAGGAGCACACCATCTGGCCGTTCACTCTGAATCACCTGTTCAGGATCGGGAATAACTTAGGGGGTTTGAAGAACTTCTACAATCCTTACAGGCATCAACAGAAGGAGCTGGGTCCACACAATCTTCAGCCACATTTATGCAACAACTGACACAGTTGCTTACATTCAGCAACAGTTTGGCATTCCTTTCAAATAAAGTCATTACAAAATGATCTTCCACAAGAGGGTAGTCACTACATTTATGTTAGTGAATGACATCAAAACACAAATATAACCCGAACGGCACTCTTCAATGTTGCGACGTTGACCGATATGCCTCCGCCCACATTATTACATTATTATACATACTTGTACCAAGTTTGATTTAAATCCCATCAGTTGTTCTCAAGTATCCCATTTTTACCTGACATGACCTTTGACACCAAAATCTAATCGGTTCATCTTTGCATCATAATATATACCAATACCAAGTTTGGTCAAAATCCCATCACTGGTTCACAAGTTAGCACAGTAAAATAATATTTAACGAATGTGACCTCTGACATTCAATCTCTTGACCCTATAATCGAATCTTTGCATCATTTTACATACTTGTACCAAGTTTGACTTGGATACTCTTCAGTGGTTCTTAAGTTATTGCGGTAACGAAAACCTATCATGGACAGACGGACACACAGACAACCCGAAAACATAATGTCAGCGTCAACTTCGTCAGTGGAGGCATAAAAACAGGAAATTAAACATACATTTTCAAAAACACTGATCCATGCCAATTGGCTCAATTGCCAAGGGCATGATAGCAAATGAACAAGAAGCAGGACCCACCTGTGTGACATAGTCAGGTGTTATTGGAAGAAAGTACACCTTGTCAGCCAGGCCTTTCGAGGTCTGCACTGTAGCAATGTTGGGGTTGATTAGAAGAGTTTGGATATTTTCTTCTTTCAAAGCCTTAATTGCCTAAAAAGTAAGACAAGTATCATGCACTCATTCCCAGTGTGGACAAACAGTAAATAAGTCAAAGCTCAATAATAAACCATACACTCATCTGCCCCCACCAGATCACAAAACACTTTTTTTTTAACCACCTTTTAGAGGACATTTTTCCCCGCAGAGCAGGGGTTGGCCTTTTTTGGGCACCGTGGTCCCCTTTTTGAAGCAATGTTTTATGGCTGGATGCCCTTCCTGCCGCCAACCCAAGCCCCTTGCAGAATTACTAGTCAACTGGTACTCAATTTGCCGACCTCGGAAGGATGACAGGCTGAGTCAACCCCCCTGGCGGGATTTCAAAAAAAAAAAAAAGTGGATCTGGGGTGAATTAACGGGGGTAGAAGAGATCAAGGTTTTGGATGGGGTAAGACAAGAGATGGTGGTGAACAGCTGTTTTAAAGACCTGGAGGGAGAAGTGGGACTGAAGAGAGTGAGGGAGTTTGTTCCAGAGGTGGTAGAAAAGGGGAATGAAAGAGTGAAGGTGAGCAGAGAGTCTTGATTTTGGCAGTTTAACCAGAAGAGGGTTGCAGGCAGATCTTGTGCGACCTGCAGAAATATTTGGGGGACAGAGCCCAGAGAGAGCTGGGGGAGCAAGGCCGGAGAGGAGTCGGTAGAAGACAGAAAGACCACCTACCTGCCTGAGGTGCGTGAGTGAAAATCCCTCGGAGTTAGCTTCATCGCGGGAGATTCCAATGATTCTGAAAACTTTGGTTTCAACAGCGTGAAGACGAGCTTGGTGTGAGGCAGGAGCACCAGCCCAGAGGTGAGAACAGTATTCCATTGAGCTGCGGATGAAAGCCTTGTATGTGGTGAGGAGCTCAGGTGTGCCAAGGAAGGACTTCACACGACGGAGGGTGCCCAGTCGGCGACTGGCTTTGGAGGCCAGCTTGGAAATGTGGTTTTCTCAGGAAAGATCATGGCAGATAGTGAGACCCAAAAGCTTGAGTAACAGAACTTCTTGGAGAGGCTAGTTGAGAAAGCAGATGGGAGGGTTGTCCAGTCGGTCTTTTCGGAGAGACATAGTAAGAGTGTGAGATTTGTAAATTGATAGTCTCCCTTATGGTTATAAGTGTTATGGTGGAAGATGGTGGAAGATCTCCCTTATGGTGGAAGAAATGCGGGCAAGTGGGTTAACAAGGAGAGATGCAGAAAATAGGGCAAAATGGAGAAGATTGTCATGGGGACCGCAAGGCTAACCGCCACTCTAGCAGGGAAAATGGCTTTAAAATGCATGTTGTTGTTGTTGTTGTTGTATGGTTATAAGTAGTAAGATAAACATACGTGATAAGTATATGTGACGAGATAAAAAGGGGGGTTAGGGATTTTAACGGCCTACCGCTGCCTTTTTTTACCAATATGTAAATGATAGAACCAAGCATTAACCAAACCAAAGAGTGGAGAAAACAACAACCTTGGTATTTAAATGGAAAATATCATGAATGTGAAAAATCTCAAACAAGATATCAAACAAACACTGTGCAGCCCATATTTAAATCTGTCCTGTCTTGACTTTTGACCCAATAATAACACATGCTACAAGTTAACAGCTTGTATCCCTGTCTCCTGACATTGGAACTGGTCATCTACCTAGAATATATTCTTCAATGCTAAAAAGTCAAACATCATCACACTTCCCCTCCAAAAATCTGGCAAAACTTCCAATCAATTTTGGCAATTTACCCCTCACTGAAATGCACTCTCGGCTTTTCCATCAGCCACAACCTGTGCTGCGTAGGTCACGTCTACAAATTGGCTTTCAAGGCTCGGCACTGCCTTGGAATCCTCCAAAAAGCCAGGCCCTTATGGGCTGCTCTCAGCTCTTAACTGTGTCTACAACATTTATCTGCAACACCATGGAGTAAGGTTCCTTGCAATGGGCTGGTGCCACTACAACCTACTTAGCTCCCCAGGAAGCAGTGGTATCCAAGGCCTATGCACAAACAAATAGGCTTTCAGGAGAAGAAGGAATCTTCATTCAGGCTCATCTATGGAATTCACCTTTAGTACATCCGTTTTGATTTTCCTGCAATATTTTATGACATCAGCACCCAAACATGTCAATGCAGTCCCCCGTACCTGTTGAGCCCTCCTGCCTGACTTACGCTTCCCCTTTATTCCTGTTGCTCTACTAGTCCATAATAAGGCTGAGTCTGCTTGTACCTTGTTCACCACCTTTTTTTGTATACAAGATCGAGGCTCTGCAAGATGAAAAATATGCAAGATGAAATGAAAAACTGTAAGAGCTAACATTAATCACCAAAAAAAGACGGACACACAAAACATACAATAAAGGGAGCGGGAGACAAGATGGGGAGAGAGAGGGAAGCACACAAGTACAACAGCAGAGAACAGGGACAACGGGAGATCTGTGGGAGGGAGAGGGATTGGGGGGAGGAGGCATGGGAAAGGGAGGGGGGTGGGAGAGATATAAAACACATGGACACCGTTAGGCCTTCCAGGAAAGAAGTTGGTCTTTCAAAAAAGTGGATCTGGGGTGAATTAACGGGGGTAAATAGCCCTCCACCAATTTATTGCATGTCAAGCAGTTGCCCTTCGTTCTCCAGCTTTTCCATAAGCTTTGACCTTTGGCTCATTCAAAATAGGTTAAAAACAAAATTAAAAAATGCCAAAGACATACACACCTGAGAGCCAGAATAATCAAACTCCCCAGCCTGGCCAATGGATAACCCTCCTGATCCAAGGATCAGGACCTTTCGAGGTGACGAAGGGCGCAGGTCAGAACACCCCTTGTATGATATGTGCTCATGCAGGCGCTGCTTAACTGTAAAACAAAATTCAACAGCAAATAAGCAAAAAAAAAATAAAAAATGAAGAACTAGTTTTGCTGGAGAAGGTGAGCGTCGATCTGTGTTGGCAGACAGGTAATACAATGGATGAAATGAACAGGACGTCGATTGTGGTGTGCTAATTGCCGTGGGGAGGAAGGAGAAACCTACGTTTCAGGTGTTAACCCTTCGTTGGAGCAAAGGAAGGTTAACGTGCACAAGGGTGGAGACATTAATACACAAAAAAGGAGGAAATATAAATACAGTACACCCTCAAATATCACGGGATTCCACCAATCGCGGGCAACCTATTGTGTTCCAATTTAATTATCACGAGATTTATTTTCAGCCAATCGCGGTGTTTGAGCTGAGATGAGTCATTATTTGCATCTGCGTGTATGATTACCTCCCATTATAAGCTTTTTGTTGTTTCTCGTGCGCCGTTTTTAATGATGCCCAAACATAAAACAATGGACAAAATTAATTGTGCCAAAAAGGCAGAGAAAGGTTACGATGTTGGGTGAAAAAAAAAAAATGGAGCCGTTAGATAGGTTGACAAAAGGTGAAAGTGTGGCATCCGAGGGCCGCGGGGTCAATTAATCTACTGTGCAGTATATCAGTAAAAGTGAGTCAAACATCCGTGCAAGTGGTGCCACCAGCACTCCGCAAAGCGTGAAAGTGTCATTCCAGTCCCATGATCCTCATATTGAAAGGATGGGGAAAGCCCTTAATATTTGGATCGAGGACTAACACAGAGAAAAGTGCCTCTGAGTGGATGGGTGATATGGGAGATATCAATGTGGATTTACCAACATTTCCACAAGGCACTCGACCGAAGGCCGAAGGGCCGAAGGCTCCAGCTCAGATGGGTATGTGTTGGTGAACAGCAATCTTCAAGTATTCCCACAGATTCTCAATGGGATTCAAGTTTGGGCTTTGGCTGGGCCACTCAATAACTTTCAGGTTCTTGTTCTGAAGCCATTCTAGTGTTGCTTTGGCTGTATGCTTGTGGTCATTGTCCTGTTGGAATGTAAATCTTCAAAGCAGCCTAAGGTCTTTTGCACTCTGAAGCTGTTTCTCCCCAAGGATTTGCCTGTATTTGTCTCCATTCATTCTTCTCTCTATCCTTACAAGTTGCAGTCCCTGCTGCTGAAAAGCATCCCCATAGCATGATGCTGCCACCACCAGAGTTCAATTTTTGTTTCATCAGACCACAGAATCTTTTCCTTCATGCACTCAGAGGCTTTCACATGCTGTCTGTCCACTCTCCCATTAAGCCTAGATTTGTGAAGTGCTACAGAGACCATTGTCCCTCTGGCAGGTTCTCCCATCTCAGCCAAGGAAGTCAGAGTTCTGTCAGAGTGGTCATTGAGTTCTTGGTCATGTCCCTGACAAAGGTCCTTCTTGTCCTATTGCTCCATATGGTCAGACAGCCAGCTCTAGGAAGAGTCTGGGTAGTTCCATATTCTTTCAATTTCCTAATAATGGAGCTCACTGTGCTCTTGAGAACTTCCAACACTCTAGAAATTGTTTTATACCCTTCCCCAGATCTTTGCCTCCTCACAATTAAATCTCCGATTAATACGGACAGTTACTTGGACTTCATTGTCAATTTTCTGCTTTGACATGCACTGTAAACTGTGGGACCTTATATAGAAAGGTGTGTTTCTTTCTATATCATGTCCATTCAATTGAATTAGCCACAGGTGGACTCTAATCAAGTTGTAGAGACATCTCAAGGATGATCAAAGGAAATTGGATGCACCTGAGCTCAATTTGGAGTGCCATAGCAAAGGGGTTGAATACTTATTTACTCAAGATACTTCAGCTTTTAATTTTTAATCAATTTGTTTAAAAAATTTTTTTTAAAGAAAAAGCACATCATCTTCTCTGGGCAACTTGGTATGGACACAAAACATCTATAAACATAGCAACTAGAATGGATAAATAGAGTTATCAAAAACAAACAAACCAAAAAAACATTCTGCCTCCTCACAGATTAAATTGTCATTTAACTCACTTATGCTGTGTAAACACCTTTCTGTAGGGAACGATGTAGTGCCACCAGAGTATCAGATAAACATCAGAAATAATATATGTCAAAATCCCAAGGAATGGCCAGTTTTTTTGTTTGTTTTTTATAAAGATTTTTTTTTTTTTGTAGTTTTTATTTTTTGAGCAGTGTATCTTGGTACCAATGCATTTAACGCTTAAAAGGCAACAACAAAAAGTTGTCCGTTTCTGGTTACTTGATCCACCCAAATTTTTAATAGCTCACTGGAATCTTACTATAATTCACCAAATGTCTGTCCGTCTGTTTGAAGGTACCGCAAAAACGGCTCAACCGATCGAAACGATATTTTGGGTGGATAATCTTGGGATCTCCAGGAGTAAAATAGGCTATTTAGTTTTTCCAATTTCAGCTTTGGTCTCCAGTATTCTCAGGTTTGGACTCCCGCATAACATTCGCGTTCGCATAACGTTCATTGTGACGATGTTCTCATTGTGACGATGTATGTGTTCATGGTAGTGTTTGACGTGACGGTGTGAACGTAATTTCGTAATGTTTTTCGTTTCGTAATCCTTTAATGAAGGTTTAATGTTTAATGAACGTTTAATGTTTAATGAACGTTTAATGTTTAATGAACGTTTAATGCCCTTCGATGTCCGGGGCCGCACGCGCGCTACACTGGACGGGCCAGCGTGTACCTTGCCGCTACACTCGACGCGCGCTACACTGGACGGGCCAGCGTGTACCTTGCCCTTCGCCGTCAGGCTCGGGTAAACCGCTGAGTCCCATCCGTGATGGGGACTGGGGCTTGAGCCAGTGTCCTTCATTAAAAGTATAATAAACGCTGTCTCCATCGATCTTGCCAAGGCCGTAACAGCCGTAATGTTTAATCTCTACATGAGAGAATTCCACATAGCTATTTGGGCGGTGAATACGCTAACGGATCGCTGTCTCCATCGATCTTGCCAAGGCCGGAACAGCTATCGGCTCAAAATCCTTTTAACTGTTGATTTGGTAGAGTTACACGTATCGGGAATTTGGTACACGTATCGGGAGTACATACGACATAGCGATTGTGAACACGATTATCGATCACGATTCACGATCACCACGATCATGGTGTATCGATCACGATTTGAAACGCGATGGAATAATATTTACCGATATGAACAGTGATGTGGCTTTTATTGAAATTCTAAAGATACTGTTTAGATTTTGATGATTTGCATGTGATATGATTCAACAGATGTTTATATGAATCGTTTAAAATTTAAAAAACCTTCAATTTCTGATATTTTGCCTTTTCATTTGGGCTTCCCAATTGAAGCCCCGCCCATTGGGCGGGTACCGTTGCTAGTATACATGATGCACAGAACACAGATTTTGGTCGATTTTGGTCAAAAAAACAAATAACTACCTTTACCAGCAATGACAACTCCAAAATGGCTGCCACAACGACAGCACGTATGCAATTGTGTATAGATTTTAGATGTTGTCGCTTTCAGAGCAGAGAAAAAAAAATGGGGAAAATGTGATGGTGTCAATGTCGACTTTAGCACTTTGTCCCGTTGTGAATGGACAATTACTCTGTCCCACGTCAATCATACCTTACTACTTCTTTGTACGTGGCACACCCGGAAGGGTCACACCTTAATGTCACAATGTCCTCTCAAGCCTGGATTGCCGTGGATCGACATCGATCCAGGTTTATCTGTTCAGGATATTTCGCCCTTTTCCATCAAGGCTCTAAAGATTCAAGATGACTGAAGTTTCACCAGAATCAGAGAGGATGTCCAAAATGCAAAAATTGTCATTTGATGTTCTAATTGATTCCTCAAAACAGTGACAAAAACATCCGACTGCGAAAACTTAGCAGGTACGCTCAGACTATCAACCCCAACAATTAAACTAGAGAGTTCATAGAACACCTTACCCCGCACAGTCTTGAGGAAAAAAAAGAAGAAGACATGGGCAGGGTCTGCGAGCAGCAAATTTGATTGGTCGAGATATAAAATGCCATAATATTTCGTCCAACTACTGCTAAACTAAAGATTTTAAAAGTGCGAAAAAGGCGATCTGTGTTCTACAATGTTCAAGTACGGATATAATTTAATGGAAATAAATTTAACGGTTGTATAAAATAAACATTCAGAAGTTCACCGCCATTGATGCAGTGTCTTTTACACCACTTTATTTAACATGTTACATCGTGCCTGTCGAATGTGTCCTTTGGGACGTCCTTAAGCAATACGTTTCCTGTTTGGAATGATTTTCAATTCTGTTTGACAGCCAGACAGGTAGACAGAGTAAAACAATTGTCACACCTGTCTACCACACAGGTAAAAAAAAAAAAAAAACACCTTTAGAGGCCATTTTTCCCCACAAAGCGGGGGTTGGCCTTTTTCGGGAACCATGGTTGTTGTTGTTTTTTGGTCCCCTTTTTGAAGCAATGTTTTACGGCCGGATGCCCTTCCTGACGCCAACCCTTTTTGCCGCCTTTAACGACAAACAGGGAATTACCAGTGAACTGGTACTCAAATTAGCCGACCTCGGAAGGATGACAGGCTGAGTCAACCCCCCTGGCGTTAATTCAGCGATCGACCGGGATTCGAACCCAGGATCCTAGGATCCTAAGCCGGCACCCTAACCGCTAAGCCAACACACGAGGTACTTCTGCTAGTAACTAAATGAAAAATGAATAAAGTGGTCGAGTGGTCCAAGTGGTCGATTTGACGCGTTAATTCTGCCCACAAGTTCTCTATCGGATTCATATCCGGGGACATGGCAGGCCACTCCATATGCTCAACACCACGGTCAGCAAGAAAGTGTTGGATCATGCGAGCACGATGAGGCCGTGCATTGTCATCTTGCAAGACAAAGTTTCCTTGAAAGGCTGCACGAGCAAATGGAAGCAATGTTTCTTCCAGAATGACCCTGTACTTGAACTGGTTCAGGTTTCCATTCAGAACAACCAGGTCAGTTTTGCCCCCTGCATGAAAAGCAGCCCAAACGGTCACCCCACCACCTCCAGCTTGGACTCTTGGCACTATACAACCTTCGTTGTGGGCTTCATGCACTTGTCTGTGCACTCGGACGTGGCCATCTTGAGTCTTGACGATAGACCAGAAATCTAGACTCATCACTGAAGTTCACGTGATTCCAGTGTCCTGGCTGCCATTGACGGTGCACTCTGGCCCACTGCAATCGGCGCTGGCTGTGTTGTCTGGTCAGGCATGGCTTTCTCAGGGGACGCCTGGCACGATAGCCTGCTTGAACCAGTCATTGGTTGACTAGCCTTCTGGATACAGGCACATTTGTCAGTTGCTGCCACTCAGCCCTAAGCCGATTAGCTGACTTGGTATGACCATTGCAGACTAACCGGTGCAGCTGGTGATCATCTCTCCTTGTGGTTCTGCGTGGACGTCCTGGCCTCGGTATTGGAGTAGGGACACCCCTCTGAGCATTTCGGTTCAGGATCTTTGACACCTGACCTTGAGTGATGCCATACTGCCGAGCAATAGCACGCTGTTTCATGCCAGAATTTCGTAAAGCCACCACTCCATGACAAACAGCATTGTCAAGTTGACGGACCATCTCCAGAGGAAGCGGCAATAACTTTTGTAGATGTGCAGCAGTTGTTTTCCACTAATACAGAACGCAACAACCCTTATATACCCAATTGTGAAGCCAATCGTCAAATGTACCTGTCCTTACATTTTGTCACGCCACCTGTGATATAATCCAGTTATTGACTTCTTGCTGCGAAAGACAATCAGTGACATGGTTCTTTCAACAAAGACATCACCGAAGGGTAAAAGAAACTCACCAGATTGATATACTGAGTTCAGAAAGTAAACCCAAGTCAAGAAAAAAAAAAATTCCATATTAAATGCCAAGTCTGTAGTATGACCACTTTTTATTTTTTAAAGATGTTATCACTTTTGGAGGCCAGATGGATGGTATCATACCTCTTCAGTTTTTATTACAACGTACTGCAATTTCCACTTTCAAACTAGAAAATGGCATTTGATGTGAATGCATGAAAGAATAAACCACCACTCACATAAACAACCTCATCTGAATGACATATAGTGGTTGTTTTATGCCTACAATACCTTTGTGAGTGAGAAGGGTCTCTGGGGAAGGGAGGGGAGAATCCTTACCGATAATCCCTATTTTTGTGGCTTGTAACTGGAAACAGACAATTTTTTTGGCCGAGGTGGAAACAAACACCCTGGTGAGTGTTGTCACAACAGCAATGTCACAACTTAGCAATGCTAAAAAAAGATAAAAATAACAGTTTTAAAACAAAAACTACATAGCAAGATTTTCGAACAATACTTGTGGGGCCTTTTGGTCCTCTTCCAGCTTTCCAATCCCGCACAGTTGCCAAAAACACATCAAACAAACTCTCCAAGTCCGCAGGGCCTGCCTTGTGCTCTGGGTGAAACTGCACACTTCAAGAGAAAGCAAAAATTATGCACAATGAATTGTTGGTCATAAGCCAAATTATCCAAAATTCATTTGGTGAAGGTAGGTGTTTGGAAATGACAGTAAAGAGATGAAACATTTAAAAATAAACCATTTACTAGTAGGTGTGTGGATGTAAAAAAGAGGTTTTGAGTTGTAAGAAAGAAGTAGAATGATAAAAAGGCAAAGGACAATGGACAATGAGAGAAGGAAGGAGTGAAAGGAAGAATGAGACATGAATCATCGGCCATCATAGTTGTTGCTCTTATCTCTGCTTAATTAAACGACAAGTTCATTTTCCGATTCATGTTCAGATTCATGTTCAAAATATAACATTCAATTGAAATGAAGTTGTTCCTCGATCATCCACTTTCTGAATAATCCTCTCCAAGAAGTTCTGTCACTCAAGCTTTTGGGTCTCACTATCTGCCATGACCTTTCCTGGGAAAACCACATTTCAAAGATGGCCTCCAAAGCCAGTCGCCGACTGGGCATCCTCCATCATGCGAAGTCCTTCCTTGGCACACCTGAGCTCCTCACCACATACAAGGCTTTCATCCACAGCTCAATGGAATACTGCTCTCCCCTTTGGGCAGGTGCTCCTGCCTCACACCTAGCCCGTCTTCACGCTGTTGAAACCAAAGCGTTCAGAATCATTGGAATCTCCCGCGATGAAGCTAACTCCGAGGGCCTTTCACTTACTCACTGCAGGCAGGTTGGTGGTCTTTCTGTCTTCTACAGACTCCTCTCCGGCCTTGCTCCCCCCAGCTCTCTCTGGGCTCTGTCCCCCAAATATTCCTACAGGTCACACAAGATCTGCCTGCAACCCTCTTATGGTTAAACTGCCAAAATCAAGACTCTCTGCTCACCTTCACTCATTCATTCCTCTTTTCTCCCCGCCTCTGGAACAAACTCCCTCACTCTCTTCAATCCCACTCCTCCCTCCAGGTCTTTAAAACAGCTGTTCACCACCATCTCTTATCTTCCCCCATCCAAAACCTTGATCTTTTCTACCCCCACTAATTTCACCCCAGATCCACTTTTTTGAAATTCCAACTTCTTTCCTGGAAGTCCTTGCAGTGTCCATATGTTTTATACCTCTCCCACCTCCCCCCAAGCCCTCTCCCTCCCACAGATCTCCCGATGTCCCTGCTCTCAAATGTTGTGTTTGTGTGCTTCCCCTTCTCTCCCAATTTGTCTACCGCTCCCCCTATTATATAATTTGTCTGTTTGATTTGTTTGTGTGATAAATGTTAGCTCTTTCACGAATGAGCCTCGATTCTGTATACCAAAAAAAAGAAAACAAAAAAGAAAAAAAAATACTACGATGCTTATTGCAATAGCCTTAAAACAACTCCACAATAAAATTTACAACAAAAAAAAAATTCCTCAACGAGAGAAGCATGTCTGTACCTCGTCATCATGTGACGACTAAAGGATGACACGATGATGTCCTGCACCATTTACCATGTGATAATTGATGGGGAATAAAGTTACTCAGGGATGTTGACATCATTCCAAGGAGAAAAGGTCAATGTATTTACTATAACCCCCCAATGCTACTGGGTTAGCCACTCAATCCATATTCAGGAAGCCGCTTTAACAGAATTCCTGATTATATCACAAGTCACTGGAAAGCTGTCAAGTACATGGATGAACGTTATCATTTCCACACTTATGAGGCAGACTTTCACGCCACAACATCTCATGAGTCAAGGTTAAAAAGGCCAATGAAGATTTAGGCAATAACACTTCCACAGACAGAATATAGAGGTTCGTAACAATCAAAAACTTCTAAAACCTGAAAAATAGACTTGAATGAATGAATGAATGAATGATCGTTTTAAGGCCATTTTCCCCGCTAGAGCGGGGGTTAGCCTTGCAGGCCCCATGACAATCATGGTTCCCTGTTTGAGGCAATGTTTTTATGGCCGGATGCCCTTCCTGATGCCAACCCTTATAGTCGCCTCTTACGACACGCAGGGATACGGTGTACCTATTCTAAACCGGGGTACACACCGGGTACTTAATACCGGGTACTTAAGACTAAATATACGATAATCAAGCAAATGTGATAATGTGCATAATATGTCTAACCTGAAGAAGGGGCGGCTGGAATGCATAATTCCTTCATTGGAACCATCATTGGCATTTGTAAAGAGTATTTCCCAATCATCTGGTAGTGATGCTGGTTCAACCGCATAACTATGATTCTGAGCAGTGATGAAGCAGCGGTTGGTGCCCACATGCAAACAAGGCTGGTTGTGTCCTCGATTGCCGTACCTGCAAAGTGATACCTTGCAAATAATGTCACCTTTGATTGAAGCACAAAATAAATATCGCATAGAGAAAATACCTTGTACTCCAATATACTACAATATATGATTCTGGGTCATGTATCTCGGTTGATTAAATTACCTTAGCAGGATGACATTGTTAAAGAAAAACAAACATTTCCCACATGATAATCTTGCAATGGTCCTGCTTAAATGTAATCTTGTTAACCTCAATCCCGAGGTGAATAAACTAGTGGTAGACCGACATCTGACATTTTGAGGTTATCTGCATCGACCAATGATGGCGCAGATATGGTCGATATTGGAAGGTAAAAAAAAAAGAAGATTTTGGACTGTTTTTAAAGAGTACACCAAATAACTCCCAGAGGAAGTGGCAGGAAGGGTCAGGTTATCCTATGTAGGGTATATATATTAAAGTAGATCTAGGCTCAGGCCCAGCCATCTGTGGTGGCCACGATAAGCATATAGAATGAATGAATGATCGTTTTAAGGCCATTTTCCCTGCTAGAGCGGGGGTTAGCCATGTGGACCCCATGAGAATCATGGTTCCCTGTTTGAGGCAATGTTTTCATGGCCAGATGCCCTTCCTGACGCCAACCCTTAATAATAATAATAATAATTCATTTATTTTGTATAGCGCTTTTCCAGAAGCCCAAAGGCGCTTTGACAGAGTGGAAAACATAATGCATAACAATACATGAAAACAACAATTGCAAAAAGACAAGAATCAATAGGGAAATATCACCCTTAGTCACCTCTTACGATGCGCAGGGATACAGTGTACCTATTCTAAATCGGGGTACACACCGGGATCATTCATCCCAGCAAGCTGGTACTCAATTTGCCGACCTCGGAAGGATGACAGGCTGAGTCAACCCCCCTGGCGTTAATTCAGCGATCGACGAGGATTCGAACTCAGGATCCTAGGATCCCAGGGATAAGCATATAGAATGCCTAAATGTTGGGTTTTCTTCAAATTTATTTCAGTTTAGTGTTAAACAGCAGTAGTGACTGCTTAAAAATGTAATCACACACGTTTATGGTTCATAATATTTTTAAAAATTCCCTATAATAAAATTTACTTCCATAAGGTTGTTGGGGGCAATATCACACTTCACAAACATAGGGGCAATACCCCTGGTGCTCACGCATAGAATAAACAGTATACTGCACTGACTAAAGGTATTTTAAACCCATTTCAATGGTTGCTAGAAGACAGGGCAGCATGTAGAATCATACCAACACAATCATAAGACTTAAAACAAACAAATAAAAAATACATATTTTGGGGGGAAACCCCTGCCCCCCACCCTCCCACCCCATTTTTTCCAGTGCCTTGAACAAACATTGGTACATCACGGATGATGATGGTTGTGGTGATGTTTCATCAAAATTGTGTGTGTAGGTTCTGAGAAAAAAGCAAATACCTATTCTGGGGGGGGGGGGGGGGCAAGCCCCCCATCGACCACCTTAAACCCAGATTTTAAAAATGCCAGGAACAAACTTTGTTACATCACGGGTGATTAAGGTTGTGGTCAGGTTAAATCAGAATTGCTTGTGTAGTTTCTGAGAAGAAAGCAAATACCTATTTTGGGGGGCAGCCCCCGTAGATCCCCAAAGGGGAAGATTTTTTTAATGCCGTGAACAAACTTCGATACATCACGGGTGTTGAAGGTTGTGGTCAAGTTTCATCGAAATAGTGTGTGTAGTTTCAGAGGAAAAAGCAAATTCCTATTTTGGGGGGGTCAAACCTGGATCCACTTGGACCCCCAGTAAACCCCCTTAAACCATGATTTTTTTAATGCCTTGAACAAACTTTAGTCACAACACAACAAATATCACTTGTGTCAAATTTGGTCACAATCCCTTCAGCGGTTTCGGAGAAGAACTTTGAAGTGTTTATACACGCCTGTGTTTGTTGCTTCTGATTTCCATTGACTTTGTTTGGGTCGAATGTTACTCACATTGAGGTATACTGAAAAATCTAATCAATGTCGAATAAAAATTATTGATATAGACAAATCAAGTCTGTCAGCACACATGCTATTCGGTTCCCCCAAAAATAGCGTCACATAATTTTTGAACGGCCCCATATTGGGGTTAAACAATCCATGACTGTGCACTGCATTAGCTTGTTCTGATAACCCAACCCTAACAACTCATGGCGGAAGCTGTGATGGGTGAGAGGTTTTGAGTTAATCTTTTCATAGCGCGTTTCCCAATCATGCTGTTCATCTTTTAAGAGTGCTTTAAATCCGCATTTCCCGATCGGCCCTTTACCGGATTTTGTCGCAGGTTGTGACGACAGTGTGGTCATTCTTGTTATTATTAAATTGTTTAATCATATAAATATATCAGTATTATAATCACTCAGCCCCCCATAGGCCATGCCTAAAGGATTTCTTTCAGTTTAGTGTTAAACAGTAGTAGTGACTGCTTAAAAATGTAATCATACACGTTTATGGTTTATAATATATATTTTTAATTCCCTATCATAAAATTTACTTCCATAAGGGTGCCCCCGTGCTCTCTAAATATCGGTATCGGCATTGGCCTTGAAAAATTCAGATCATTATTCCCCAGAAATAATATCCACCCAACTACAGTAATGAAAAAATAATTATGAAAAAGTTTCAAATAATTATTTTTAATGAGGTCGATCAAGTGCAGATATAATAAGTACAACGGCGTTTCTTACTTCATCTTGTACGTCGATGCTCCAGCAGCCAAAGAGATGATTTGATGGCCCAAGCAAATGCCAAAGATAGGCCTCTGAAAGTGTTCATCCAATAGGAAGTTACGAATATTCTCTATGGTCGCTTGGCAGAGAGAAGGGTCCCCTGGTCCATTACTGAGAAGTAGTCCATCAAACTCTGCCAACACACAAAATACATGATTACATTTAGAAAATCAAAACAAAATAATGAAATCAATGACATTGTATGTGCTGTTGTAACGAGTCAGCTGTGTAAATAAAATAGCAATGTGACCAAATTCCCTCCCGCCCCACTAAACAATTCTTATTGTCAGTGCTGCAAGGAGTCGTGACAACCCACAGGACGCACTCACATCACCACCCCAAAAAAGGTTGCCACCACACTCCCGAGTCGTGCAGAGTCGGTTGTAGCCTGGATTCTGAGCGGTTGGATAAAATAACCGCTCCACCAAATATAAATTAAACTGAACTCATGCAACAATTTTGGTCATCTAAAACCAGCTCGTTATTTACAATTTACACTATTTATCCAAAGTACCTTAAATCTATCCTTAATGTAACAATAACATGTACACAAAAACAAAAGTTCACAAAATGTGCCAGCGCAATCTCAGAATTCTGAAACCAGGGCAGTATGTGGGCACATAGAGACGTCGTATCAACTTGAAGGTGTGAGCAGTCGAGGAAGCCACAAGTAATGTACAATGAAGCAGATGATGATCACCTCAACAATGTAGCGAGCAATAGAGGAAGTTGCCAATTTACAGAAGGCCCAGCAGGATACCACGAGCCTTGTAGATACAGTACACCCTAATATGCTTACGTTGTGTCTCATCATTGTCTTAGCTCAACAAATCGATTTCCGTCTCTCGTGCCCTGCTTCTCTGGTTCACAAATTATTATGTCTTGTGATCTTAGTCTGCCCGAGACTATCAAAAGCCAATCAAATGGCTACCCATTAGCCTCCAAAGCCACAACTAATCAGGGCGGGCCTGGGCATATACACCACATAAATGTTCGCTTTTACCGAGATTATCAACTTGGTTGTCATTTCTCTAATCTGTTGTCCACATACACCGTTTTATTAAAATAAAAATTAGCCCCTTAGTGGGCTGACAGTCATCTCGAGGTTGAAGTTCAGACTTCTGCCGATTTTCGACCGACAACCCCCTCCCCTCCCCCGATCCACTGAGAGCCCCCTGGACCAAAATCGAAATATCTGAGGCTGAGCAATCCTGCAGACCATCGAGTAGAAGGGCTGTATCGGGTTTCAAAGCAATCGGTTGGTAAATAATTAAGGGAAGAGTAAGGACCCAAAGTTTCAGGGTGTGACCTCCCCCCCCCCCCCTTCACCCCTGGGAGCCCCCATGGTCCGAAATGGAAAACTTAAAATCGAAAAATCTAAGACCAAGCAATCATGCGGACCACAGAGTAGATGAGCTGTGTCGAGTTTCAGAGCAATCGGTTGGTAAATAATTGAGGGAAGAGCAGGGATCCGAAGTTTCAGGGTTTAATGCCCCTTCCCCCCCCTCAACCTCCCCAACCCAACCCCCCGGAGCCAACCCCAACCCCCCGGAGCCCCCATGGCCCGAAATCGAAGAATTGAAGCCTGTGCGATTGTGTGAGCGGGCCACTGTCTTGTATTCATGTGTCAAGTCTCAGACCAATCAGGTCCGTGAGAAAAGGGAGGAGTAACAAAAATAGCAAAAAGTTAACGGACAACCGGATGGATGGACAAATGCACATCGCGACCCATTTTATAAGTTCATCTCCAAGTTTCGAGATGAGATGACCTAATAAATTGTTAAGCTTTATAGTGCAATTTGTCAGAGGTAGGTGGCTGTGTCATTGGTAGTATAAAAGGACCATGCTGGTGGAAAGTGCAGCAAACTGTGAAGGGGGGCATATCCAATCACACACCACCAGCCAAATGGGTGTGCATTTTGTGCGTCTGTTCCCCTCAGTGGCATGTACTTTTGACCTCATCCCTTAATCCTGCACCTCTCTGAACCTTTCCACAATGACAGGTCCCTGCATCTGCTTCTTGTACTAATGACTACTCCATTCCGCAACTCACTTGAACTCTTGAGAATTTTCTTACAGCGGAATTTTGCAGCCTAGGGCTGCCCGGACTATACCATGGTGGCTCCACTCATTGGATGAACCGACGGAACCTGCTGCATGTTTCAAGCATAAAATAACCAGCGCTTGAAGAGAGAGTGCTCATTGTTGAAGGTTGTCATCATACTAGATTTGCTGCCAAAACCATCATCTTCAGCGTCGTGGTGGCAATACCGGAGTCGAGTCGGGTGGTTGAGCAAGGTTGAGTCGAGAGGAATCGAGTCGGAGCTGGTGCTGGGTTCAGAGGTCCGTGTTGGGAGCTGTATTTGGGCTGGCATTGCCTTCCTGTGACTTCCTGCTTCAGGACTGTCGAGACCTGGGTATATACATCCAGCTTCGTGCACAATTCCCCAAACCCAAGGGGGTTTCACCCCAAGTCGATTCAAAGACTCATTTACCAGTGACTTACTTCAACCCTTTTTCCCCTTCAGATGTCTGTTTCGTCTTAGAGTCTCACCTTCCCACTTCATGGTCAACTTATGGGTAGATTAGGATAATAAATTTTGTTTGACCATTCTGTGAAGTTTCCATGGCCCTAAATTTCATTTGGAGTTCTTCAATGTTGGGTGCAACTTCTTTACTGTGTGAACCTTGTATAAATCTGCCAACCAGGCTGGTCTCATCGGCTCCCATGTATACTAACTAACACACAATAGGTTTCAAAAACACGTAACAGTACATTAGTGTTACTTTGCTGTTGTTTTTTTGATGATATTTTGGAATACAATATCTGGTAGAATGTGAGAGCTAAACACACTGAGAAAACAGAGAAGTACAGCATAAAGGAACTTTGCTATAACATTTATTCACAACAATGTATTACATACTACAAACTAGAACAGCACTAAGTAGAGAGCATACCTCCGCCAGGCTGAACAGTTTATGTTTTGTATCCCACTAATAGGCCGAATCTGGATTCGGACCTGAACCAAAATGTAATCAGCTTGTTCTTGTCACCTAACCAACTCGTCCACCAAGTTTAGTCATAACTTGTCCATAACGTTTTTAAATATCATGTTATATATCGCTATTTGCCCGATCTCTCAATGGTGAAGAATCACTTAAAAATTAAATAATTATCATATCCGAATCCATATTCAGATCTTCACCAAAATCGAATCGATTCTTCCTCATCACACACCCAACCTCTCCGCCAAGTTTCGTCCAAATCCGTCCATAACTTTTTGAGATATCCTGCTATGTATCGTTTTTGGCCCTATTTTTGGCACAATGTTGTGAATAAATGTTAATATGACATTTGTTTCGTCATTTGACCTTTCGTTTTTTTGCAATATGCAAATGAGCTAATTAGACAAAAATATGCATAATTAGCATACCTTAATAAACATATATCCAGGTTATACATATACTGAAACGCAACAGAAACTTACCACCTTTGAAACCTTTAAATATCAACAATAACACTGCGTGTAGTAAATGTGTGAACTTATTTGTGGACAATAGTGTCCTCACTTTCAGACAAAACGGTCACGGATGGTCACTTGAACCTTCAATGGTCACTTCATAGCACAGCTGTTGAACAGCCGTTTTGACTGTCAGTGATTAGCCAAGGGGTACGGGATGATTTTAATGAGCTGCACCTGATGTCTTGATATTGGCTTTAAAAAGGCCAGTGCAAAATGGGCATTTCAATCAACATGCCACGATTGTCAAGGGATCAACGGCAGCGTGCCGTGGGCATGCTGCAAGGCGGACTGAGCTACCGTGAGGTGGCACGTCGCCTTGGCTGTTCACACCAGACGATATCGGCCCTGGTGGACAGAGACACCCTCCACAACTCTGCAGATGACAGACCTCGATCAGGGAGGCCAAGAGTCACCACTGCAAGGCAGGACAGGCAGATGGTCCGAAGTCACCTGCGGGATCGATTCCGTCCAGCATCCCGCACTGCGGCAGAAACTCCGGGGCGTGCAAACCCACGGATCTCCAATGATACTGCACGAAGACGACTGCATGACTATGGTCTGACTGCCAGAAGACCATACAGAGGCCCCGTGATGACGGCTGATATGGCTGCCCACACCATCACACTTGGGCCACCCCACCTGTTGGCTTGACGCACGCAACAATCGGCATATCGCTCGCCAGTTCTTCTCCAGACACGCTCACGCCCATCAGGACTGTCCACACAGAACCTTGACTCATCGCTGAAAGCGACCTCGTTCCACTGCGCCAAGGTCCACCGCTGATGCTGCTGGCACCATCTCTGTCGGTTGCGGCGATGGGCAGCCGTCATCACGGGGCCTCTGTATGGTCTTCTGGCAGTCAGACCATAGTCATGCAGTCGTCTTCGTGCAGTATCATTGGAGATCCGTGGGTTTGCACGCCCCGGAGTTTCTGCCGCAGTGCGGGATGCTGGACGGAATCGATCCCGCAGGTGACTTCGGACCATCTGCCTGTCCTGCCTTGCAGTGGTGACTCTTGGCCTCCCTGATCGAGGTCTGTCATCTGCAGAGTTGTGGAGGGTGTCTCTGTCCACCAGGGCCGATATCGTCTGGTGTGAACAGCCAAGGCGACGTGCCACCTCACGGTAGCTCAGTCCGCCTTGCAGCATGCCCACGGCACGCTGCCGTTGATCCCTTGACAATCGTGGCATGTTGATTGAAATGCCCATTTTGCACTGGCCTTTTTAAAGCCAATACCAAGACATCACGTGCAGCTCATTAAAATCATCCCATACCCCTTGGCTAATCACTGACAGTCAAAACGGCTGTTCAACAGCTGTGCTATGAAGTGACCATTGAAGGTTCAAGTGACCATCCGTGACCGTTTTGTCTGACAGTGAGGACACTATGTCCACAAATAAGTTCACACATTTACTACACGCAGTGTTATTGTTGATATTTAAAGGTTTCAAAGGTGGTAAGTTTATTTTGCGTTTCAGTATATAATGGCTAGTACATCCCGTCTCAAGAAAATGTTAATTGTTCGTAATTAATCACAAATGTATCCTGGGTCCTATTAGCTGACTGATGTTGTCAATATTCTTGTGACTCTTGTGACCTTGAACTAAGGTCAAAGTTCAAAGAGCATATTTTGGCCACAATTCTGCATTACCATGATTGTGTTCCGATGTGTATCTAATGGTTATTGTTGACACACATTGTAAAAGTTTTGGCACTGAGTAATTTAGAAACATGTTTTTGCTTTTAGATTCTTATATTGTTCACAACAAAGGACATAACTGAGACTGAGTCAAAATAATTATTAAATGTGTATGAATGATAAAACGTTTTGTTAATACAACAACACAACAACATGCAATTTAAGGCCATTTTCCCTGCTAGAGCGGGGGTTAGCCTTGCAGTCCCCATGACAATCTTCTCCATTTTGCCCTATTTTCTGCATCTCTCCTTGTTAACCCCCTTGCCCACATTTCTTCTTCCACCATCTTTACCCAAGTCATTCTCGGTCTTCCCCGTCCTCTACTTCCTTCCACATTCTATTCCATCACTCTTCTCAACCAGTCACTTTCATCCTTCCTCAACACATGACCAAACCATCTCAACCTGTTCCTCTTCACAGCATCAATCACAGGCTCCATTCCCATCATCTTTCGCAATTCATCATTTGTCTTCCTCTCTCTCAACGATACTCCGCACATCCATCGAACCATTCGCATTTCCACCCTTTCCAACCTTCGTTGCTGCTCTACGTTCATTACCCATGTCTCGCTCCCATAAATCATAACACTTCTCACACATGCAGCATACACCTTTCCCTTCAGCTTCAACGACACTCCCCTCCTCATCAGCATGCCACTCAGTTCCCGAAACTTCTTCCATGCACATCTCACTCGAGCAACCGTTGCCGAGTCTGATCCACCTTCTCCATTCAGCATGTCTCCGAGGGAGCAAAATGTTTTCACACCTTCCAGCTTCATGCCGTCTCCAAGATCCAACTCAACATTTCCTCCATCTGCAGCTCCCTCTGTGCACACCTTACATTTGAATGTAGCTGCCACACTGGTTAATGACCCTCTCAGACCACGCCATTTTTGAGGAACCCACTCAGCGCACATTGTACATTGAATGGAGTTCACTCCGACACCCTTCCTGCACACAGCACATGGCCACTTCCCAGTTCTTTCCACCTCACCACATGCTTTACCACTTGCCATCACCTTCGTCTTTCAGATATTCACCTTCAGACCTTTTGTCTCCATACATTCCTTCCACTTGTTCATCTTTTCCTTCAGTTCATCCATACTTTCCGCAATCAACACCAGATCATCTGCATACAACAACTCCCATGGTAAGCCCTCCTTTAGGTTCTGAACCAGCACCTCCATCACAGCTACAAATAGTAGTGGACTTAGTACCGACCCCTGATGCACTCCCACCTTCACCTCAAACTCACCACTGTTCCCGTCCTTCGTCCTTACAGCCGTGCGCGCTCTTTTGTACATTGCCATCACTACTCTGATCAACCATTCCTCCACTCCTAACTTCCTCATTGCCCATGTCAATACTTTGTGTGGAACCCCATCGAATGCTTTCTCCAGATCAACAAACCCAAGAAACAACTTCTTCCTCTTCTCCATGTTAGTGGGGCGGCTTAGCCCAAATATTCAAAAGAATTGTGCATTTTGTGATACAAGCACCAAATTTGGCACAAATGTACATTAATATGTTGCGAACATTTTCAGATATTGGGCCACTTGAAATTCCGTAATTTTTTTTTTCAAATTTTTTCAAATTTCGTAATTTCAAATTTTTCGGGTGACATTTCGGTCTTCGAGGCCGGCCGATAGGCAAAGTGTGACCGGAAGGGACGAGGTTCTCCTGACCACGTGGCCCTCGATCTGGGAAGCGAGAGGCGTTCCATTAGTGGACGCGCCCCTCACGCCCGACTTTTGGGCGGCCCCGGCAGGCCGTTTGTTTTGACGTTCCGTGACAGGCCCCGCACCCCCACCTCCGGGCCGACCGGAAGCTTGTGCTGAGTACATCATACCTGAACAACTCAGTGAGGCAGAACACAGCAGTGCACACCAGGGTGACCCCTTCAGTGCATAAACCAATTAACATGTCCACTGCAGGGCATATAGAAATGAAGTTATTTTCTGCATATAATAATAATATAAGTTCAGTTCTATATAACAATTTCTGTTATCACCACTACCACTACAACTACCACTACTACAAGCTTTGTCTGGAATTTTGTGGACTAACAGACAAACAGACATACAGACAAGCTGGGATCAAAACATTACCTCCTTCCACCATTGAGTGTAGAGGTAAACATCATGGAAATTATATCATGCCCTAGATTTAATTCATGCTTACCCGTGTATTTGCTTCACTGGTTCACAAGGTCTTTTGCATACATGTAATTCAGACTCTCGTCTTCATTGCTGACCACACAATGTTCGCAACATATTAATGTACATTTGTGCCAAATTTGGTGCTTGTATCACAAAATGCACAATTCTTTTGAATATTTGGGCTAAGCCGCCCCACTATATCGGCCGGCCTCGAAGACCGAAATTGTGACGGTGTCACCCGAAAAATTTGAAATTACGAAATTTGAAAAAATTTGAAAAAGAAAATTACGGAATTTCAAGTGGCTCAATATCTGAAAATGTTCGCAACATATTAATGTACATTTGTGCCAAATTTGGTGCTTGTATCACAAAATGCACAACAGGTTTGCTATGCTGCTACACTATGTACTTCTCCTGCAACTGCCTCACAATAAAAAGCACGTCTGTCGTTCCTCTTCCTGGCATAAATCCAAACTGCATTTCGTCGATCTTCACTTTCTTCCTTATCCTCCTCTCCAACACCCTTTCCAATACCTTCATTCCATGCTCCAATAACTTTATCGCTCGGTACGAGCCACACTCTAGAGGGTCACCTTTCCCCTTGTATAGAGGGACGAGGGTACTCAGTTCCCAATCCACTGGAATGCGGCCTTCTTTCACCGCCAGATTACAGATCTCTGTCATTGTCATCACACCCCAACTTCCTGCTGTGTTCAACATATCTCCCACAACTCCCGTCGGCCCTCCCGCTTTTCTTCTCTTCATTGCTTTTATCGCTTCCTCAACTTCCTTCTCAGTTATCTTCTCTGCCGGTCCTAAAACTGGGTTACTCTCTATGTTGCCATCCCATTCATTCTCTGTATTCAACAGCATTTCCATATATCTTTTCCATCTTCCTTTAATTCCATCTGGGTCCACAACGATTTGTCCCACTTCATCCTTCAAGCAACTCACCCCCATCACATCACACCTCTCTTTCGCTATCTGCTTTGCAATCCTGAATACTGCTCTCTGACCCTCTTCCGAATCCAAGCGTTCTCCGAACATTTTCCTACATGCCTCCTGCGCCTTTGCTACCTCTTTCTTTGCAGCCTTCTTGGCTGCCTTATAACTTTCATGCTCTGCTGTTTCTGCTCCCGTACCCTTTGCCTTCTGCCACTCCTTGAACTTCTTCCTCTTCTCGTCAATCTTCTTTCCAACTTCATCATCCCACCACCATGTTTCCGGGTGCCTCGGTGGTCCTTTTGTCCATCCACATACCTCACCAACGGCTCCCAACAGACTTTCTTTCATTGACATCCAACCACTTTCAAGCTCAACCACATCATCCTCTACCATACTCAGCCTCTCTTTTAATGCCTCCCTCACTGTCACCTCTTTCAACCTCCACACCTTCATTCTCGGTTGGTACTTCACCCGCCGAGCTCTCCTCGCACCTTTCACCCTTGTGTCGCAGACAACCAAGTGGTGCTGTGAAACAGCCTCCTCCCCCGGGATCACCTTTGTGTCCCGGACCCTTTGTTAATGAGGCAAAATATGAAATAGTGGAGTTAATTGGGACATACTATCTGTCGCTAAATTAAATATTTTTTTCAAATTGATGAATTAAAATATCATTTACAAAGTACGTTCGATCCAAGTTATCATTTGAAAGTATTAAATAATTTGACTTACCAATGGGCACTAATAAAAATCAAGGTATGAATGAGGTTGACTGCAGACCTACATGTAGATACAACAGGTCATTGTATCTTACAAAAGCATTAATTCTTTATCTTAACAGGATTGAAGTCCTTCCCTGAAAAGATCAAACAAAGTGATTTGGACATCTGCCAGAATCAATTTTGTGTTTTTAGGCAACAAATTAAATGTTAAAAATACTAACAATGGCTAAAAACCCAACCAACATGAGCAAATGAGCATGATGAATGAACAGTATAAAGAAAAGCATTGGGAACTTGAATCCAAAAATCAATATTCTAGACATCTGACTTATTTTGCTTGATCGCATCACATGGTTAAAATGACATTTGACATTTCACCTTGGGTCAAGGTAAGTAAAGTCAAGTACATGTCAAAGGTCAGTTAATATCAAGAACATGTCAACAGAAAACAATAAGCAACATATTTTTCCAGTTTAGGATCCAGCAGAACACATTTGAGATGGTAACTAATGATTGGCATTCAATAATAATGCGAAGTGATGGGATTTACGTGTATGGTGAAGACTATATGTTAATTATGCATATTTTTTCTCTAATTAGGTCATTTGCTTATTAATTTGCATATTGCAAACATCTGAGAGGGCAAATGACAAAACAAATGTCATAATCAATGTTCCTTGTGAAATTTGCCACATTTTGGTACCAAGGTCGATATACTTTGAATGAAGTATGGTCACTGGAATGACGTTTGAACTTGAGTCAAGGTCACTAAAGGTCAACAGCATAAAATGGCGACATCATTTTTCCGATTAGTAGGACCCAGTAGAATACATTTATAGCGGTTGCCCAAAATTAACATGAACTGCACACGAACTTGAAATTAAGTACATAGGCCCCCCCACTACTACCTGCTTTTATGGAGAATGCTGACATAGTGCCTCAGTGCATCCAAATATTGCTTACCAATATCAGACAAGCAGAAATTCCATGGTACAAGGTGCACGCTCACTCCTCGGCATGCCAAACAACGGATTTGGTTGTACTTCACACCACAGTCCACCAACACAATCTTCAACTCTCCAGAAGGATTAAATACTCGAACTTCCTGGTGAAGGAAAATAAGAACGTTTTTAAAATGCTACTTTTGGTGGTACAATGAGGTCATTCAACAAGTGTGCTGACCAAATGTCGGAATGCCAGTCCCGAAAGGTTATTTCTCGCTGAATGTACACAATTACCGATGACAGCTCACGATGTAACAAAATAGGACCGTGGGTCCCGACGCACACCTGGATCAGGAGCAACAGTAACTCAAACTCCCCGCAGACCCCTTTAAAGCCTGATTTTTTTAATGCCATGAACAAACTTGAGTTGCAACATACCATATATAATTTTAGCCTAGTTTGGTCACAATCCCATCAGCAGTTTCGGAGAAGTTGCAAGTTTTACAGATTGGTATTTTACGATGCGCAATCCCATAAGCTCCCCGGATCTACGTTTGAGGTGAGCTAAAAACCATGGACATATACAAAGAAACTTTGGGAATCATGATAACCTGCTTCATTGGAATGGATGAGGAAACTTCAAAAGAAAGACCATCAAAGTACTTCATAGTTTAACAACACACCTTTGTAGAAACCTCTTTCACAAGATTGACAGCATTGGGGTTCCAATAGGATGTTTGTGTTTCATCATCTCCATCCAGGACTATTTTTCCAAGAA
The DNA here is from genome assembly GCF_964187855.1 of Myxine glutinosa. NCBI lineage: Eukaryota > Metazoa > Chordata > Myxini > Myxiniformes > Myxinidae > Myxine > Myxine glutinosa. The sequence goes on from NC_136263.1 coordinate 32,661,194, forward strand.
GAGTTCCTGAATCTCTAATATGGACCGTTAGTGCCCGCGAGTCAATACCTGAAAGGAGAGAGGAAGTGGAAAGCAAATTGAAATGAGCAAGTACTCATAATATCATTGGCTATCACAGAAACATTTACTCCTTCTTATCATAATACTATCCCAAATAGGGGATGGGATGGAGAGGAAGAGTGGAGGGGGAAAGAGGGGGAATACCAGAGGCACCAATAAGGCACCCTGTGTTTGGAGAGAACTAAAGAGGTTCAAAATCATTTTCAATGTTTTCATGTACCATCCTTTTCTCCAATAATCAACAAATTACTTGAACAACATATATAAACTAGATAGCTGTGATCGGTCGACACAGCACAAAGACTTCCACAGCACGACGAAGGCACATATAGATATAGACAACTGGTAATACATATTTCCCCCACCGCCTACCCGCCCCACCCCCCATAAAAGCAGGACATCACGGACACCAACACTATAAACACTAAATTTCTCCCTCCAGGAATCACGATAATGGAAAAATTAAATAATGGAAAAATTAAATAATTGAAAATTGGAAATATTTAAATAATTGGGGAAAATTGAAAATTAAATAATTTTAAATTAAATAATCGGAAATTGAAAATTTGACTAGTGAAATAAATCAAAATTTAAAAATGGGGAAATCATTATTCGCGGGACACCATGGACACCAAGACTGAACACTTAACGCCTTAGGCCTCTGGGAACAATAGTTACATACAATTCACATCTTGGGATCTTTCGAGAGGATTCCTGGTTAGTGCAAGTGACAAACAAACCCTGTAGAGCAGGAATCCCTTCTTGGCGCAACCATGCTCCGAGTGAATGTGTTGCACTCCAATGACTGTACTCCTCGGAATACTTTGCCACGATCAATGCTGCCACATGGATACGGAACGACTCGAACCACTGTGAAAGATAAACCAAATGCATTATTACGCTCAAAGAACTGATGAAAGTGAAAGTACACCGCAAGATGGAAAACCAAATACATTTTCTACTTAAAGGGAAGGGGAACCCAAACGCCAAAATGTTTTTCTGAAAACCATAAATTACGATACCAAAAAAAATAAAAAAATATATATATACACAAAGAATTAAGTTAAGCACCCCCCCCCCCGTTTTTTTACAACCTCGCACATTACAAGTTTGTTGTCGTCAAAACAGTGTAATATACCCATGATATTGCTATATTTTCTGGAGAAGTGATATTATGGTCACATAAAAACATAACAATCATGCCGTTTTCAATATTTTATTCTGAATAATTTAAGGTGAAATTTTTTGGGAATTTTAGGCATATTTGCACCTCAATTTAAGTATGGAGCTATAGGTCCATCACGGACAGTGTGGATGACGTTTATGTTTTCTAACGTACAGTCATTGTTCTGAGAAGACCTCTAGCGATCTTTGCGTCAATAACGTGTGTAGGACCCACGTGATCGGATCACTGACTCAACCCTACGTCTCATAGACCCTGTAAGCCGTCGTATGCGTTGCTGTGGCAGGTTGTTCCATTCCCGATGTAATGCACGTTCCAATTCATCCAGATTGGCTATTGGAGGGACCATCTTCGCAATTTGTCGTCCCAACATGTCCCAAACGTGCTCGAGGGGGTTCAGGTCAGGACTGTACGCAGGCCAGGGGATGGTTGTCACAGCACCTTGCTCCAGCAAGGCTCGGACGCGTCTCGCACGGTGAGGCCTGGCGTTGTCATCCATGAAGATGGGTCTGCTGGCGAGGGTGTGGTCATCGAAGTGCGGGATTACGGTGGTATTCAGGATTTCCTCGGCATATCGCTCTCCGTTGAGGTTACCTCGCACAGTTATCAGGTCCAACTTACAGTCATGGGAGAAGCATCCCCAGACCATAATCGAGCCACCACCAAAGGGTACCGTTGGTTGAATGTTTTTAGGTGCATACGCAGTGTTTTTGTGGCGCCACACCCGAACACGCCCATCTGTCACGTACAGCAAGAACCGGCTTTCATCCGACCAATGAACTCGCCTCCAAGACCGGATGTTCCATCCACGTCGCGCTAGGCACCATGCCAAACGCTCCCTCTGATGTCGTTCGAGTAGCCTTGGACGCTTGATCACTCGTCTTGACCTTAAACCGGCCGATTTCAGGCGGTTCCTCACGGTACGGTGACATAGCCTTCTGTTGGGCAGCCAGTTGTCCTTCAGGAAATGGCTCGAGGCGAAGGGATATCGTCGCACCAGTCTCAAAAGCGCTCTATCTTGGCGGACTGTTGTCACGCGAGGTCTTCCAGACCTTGGGCGGTCCTTCACCGCATCCGTTTCCTGGTGTTTCTGCACCAACCGACCGATCACCGAATGGTGGTAACCAAACGTTCGAGCTACAGCTTTTCTGGACATTCCGGACTCGATCATGCCTATTATCCGCCATCGTTCTCCGTCCGACAACCGTCTACGAGCCACCATTACGAGAAAATGACCATGTAACCCCCACACGAGCTCAGGCGTGACTTGCAATAACCCGTGATGATAGTGCATTTACAGAAAATCACGACCACGTGGATGATAACACGTGCTGCACGAGCGATGGGCGTCACAGATGAGTGCACTCATCTGCATTTCATCAATGGATAATTGCTAATGTCATACCAATCATTATTTGATCTCACATACCTTAGAATATATGCCAATGTATACATATACACAAAGAATATATATTAGGGGGTGCTTACCTTAATTCGTTGTGTAGGGGTGCTTAACTTAATTCTTTGTGTATATATATATATCTGAAGTATTTACCACCTTAATGCACATAAACAGCATTGCACACCTTGGGTCAGCAGGACAAAAGCCGGTCGCCCTATTAGTGCAGGAACCACATTGGAAAAAGTGCCTTATTTAGTGATTCCGTTCACGCATCAGTGTATATACCTGAAACCTATATAGTTTGGTGGAGAGGTCCTATGGGCAGTAGATATGCCCGGTTTTAATTTTAGATAGGTGTGCATTACCGATTTATAAGCATTTTGCTGATTCATTTGTGTACACTATTTCCACCACTTACTGAATTTGGTATAACGTATCTACATGGACAAATATACAGCATGGGTAGCTTTGTATGGTATCAAATTGACCGGAAAGACATACTGCACACATAGAGTACCACCATAAGGCCTTATCCTAGCTGTTCATTCTTCAAGCCACCAAAAACTTCAAAATTTTGTCAAAATTCCGTTTCAGTTTAGGTTCTAGTCCCCCATCATTTTGTTCATAACCCCAAAAGTATATGACCGATTTATATGTTTGATACACCAAAATCATCCCCATTTATTACCCTTCAAAATAAGATCACATAATCAAGAAATGTATACCATTAATAAACTCTCAGTGAAGCAAAACTAAGGCTACCCCCTTATTTTTCATGAAAACGAAAATGTCCATATGGCATACATATATCATGTACATACATATGTTTTCAGATCTGGCGCCCGGTTCATTCCAGACTATCACATACTAACCTGTGTATTCATTTTACTTATTCTTTAGAATCTAATTACATTTTTTATCAGCGGCAAAAGGTGAATAAATTTTCGTTTAATTGTAAATCAATGACCTAGATATGTTTATTATTATACTTTTCGTTTGTATTGCAGTACGTTGAAACCGGTGTCCTGCTGCTCTGCTGCTGATGAATCCTACTCCCTAGTAACCATGGCGTCTAGCACGGAACAGGAGGAGATTATTGAGCCTACAGCGGTGATGCCTGTTAAAAAGCGCAAGTTACAGACGAATTGGTTAAAATGCCTATTCTGCCAAGGTACTGACGGTTTGTCTAACGCTAGTCATCAGGGCGTTGCGAAAGTATGTTCAGCCCTTCAAGATACAATTCAGATTGAAACCACTGACATCACAAAACGACTGCAATCAGAAGCAACAACAACAAATCTCAGTGATAAATAGGCAAAATGGCACAAAAACTGTTATGCTTCATTCACATTTCTTCTTCATTCTTGAAGTGAAAATCTTGAAAAATCACTTCTTCATTCTTGCTTCATTCACAAACCAAACCAACATTGACCTTGTCAAGAAACGCTACATGGAAGCCACTGCTGCAGTAGATGCGGGTGATGCGAGTTCAAGCACAAAACCACTGACAGGCACAGTAATACGTAAGGTTGACTGGAAGTAGTGTATTTATTGCCAGAGTCGTAAGCGTGAAAAAGTACACCAAGTCCAGTCAGATGAAGTAGCTGCAAGCATCCACAGTCAGGCAAAGAATGATCAAAACCTCAAATGCAAAATTGGGGAAAATGATTTGATAGCGTACGAAGCACATTACCATTCCTCTTGCAAACACAAAGCAGACAAAATCAGCCGTTCTATTCACCCCAGTGAAATCACTGGGATTACAACTGACCCCACTCGAGAAGATCTGATACAGATACTAGGCAATGGCTTTCAGAGTGGCCACATCTATAGCATGGACATTGTGACTGATAAATACATTTATCTTATGACACGATCTGGAATTCTCTATCCATCATGCCGGACACACGTCTTGAAACACAAACTACAGAAGCACTATGGTAACCGAATTCTATTCTGCAAACTGCGACTAGCCAACCAACCTCTGCTTCTGATTCCTGCAGCCACTACCACTGAAGATGCTATTGGGGCGATGATTGCAAAACAACAGATATCTACATGTAAAGAAAGCTGTACAAGTGATGAGATTAGTCACGAATCCTATTTCCTGCACGCTTTGCATACAGTAGCAACTAAGCTGAAATCAGATTTGAAAGAAGCTGCAGGTCATCGCGGTTATGAGAATTTGAATCAAGAGGCGGCAGAACAATGCGTACCAACAGGTCTTTACTTATTATCAAATGGATTCTACGAGATGAGACCAATCTAAAAGACACTTCAGACCAAGGTTCAAACGATGAGGACATTGCGCCCGCCTTGCATCAACGAATCCTGAACATTGGCCAAAACATTGTCTATAACGTCTCGATGGGGAGAAAGAATACGCCAAAACATATTGGGACAGGACTGTTCGTCCACCACATGACACGGTCCAAACAACTTATAGAATATCTGCATAATGCAGGTGACAGTATTAGTTATCCTACGATCAATAGAATAGATTCCTCAATAGCTCAAACGCAATTATCAAGGTTTCAGAATAATGACTACACTTTCATTCCTGAGTGTTGTTCCTGACAAATTCATGCAGTTCGCAGCTGATAACTTCGATATGCAAGAAGAAACTTTAGACGGAAAGGGCACTCTTCATGTTACGCAAATGGCCATATTTCAGCGGGGCCCACCAAATATATTAAACAAAGGGCATACAACTATTGGGAGAAGCACAACCCTCAGCAGTGTCCCTCCAGAATTCCATCGTATATCTGCTGATGCTCCAGCACAACACGTTCCTCCGCGCTTCACTCAGCCTTTAACGCAGAATAGCCTGATATGTCCACCTTCTCGGTCATCTGAATACCGCAAGATTGATCTATTATGGGTTCTGAGTCGATTGGAAGTTGGCGATACTCAAAACGTGCCATCATGGACCGGCTTCAATCAGTCATTATCAAGATCCACAGCAGAAGTAACTACAGTCAGTTATCTTCCAATCATTCCAGTGCCAGCGCATGACCTCGATACTGTAATGACGTTTCTAATGAGAAGCAAAACAATTGCACTAAAGCAGGGCTAGGGTCATTTTATGGCCGAGCTCTTTGTCATCAAGTTGTACAGTTCAACTACAACTGCGACTTCTATCAATGATCTTCGCGTCGAACTGTTCCATTGAATTAATGACCCAGAAAAGTTACCTCCCACTCATGATTCTCTGTTGCTGCACATTCAAAGATGCAATTACCAAGCCATGGTGTGGTACAGTGCAGTTGTGTCCAAACCTGATCTACCCCAACCAGAGGAATGCGGATGGGAATTAGACGAAACAGGATTATCACCAAAACTGATGACCCTGCCACCTGTTCCTTCAGCCTGCACAGAACTGTTGACATGTGGGTGCAGAACAAAATGTACATCCCTTCGTTGTACATGCCGGAAGTTCAATCTGTTATGTAGTGCTGCTTGTGGATGCCGACAAGAGTGCCTCAATAGTCATCACTTGTCAGACGAGGACAATTCCGATGAAGACCGAGTACAATTAAGTGGCTTTTATATCACGCATTATTTGACTACATTAGATAAGTGTTTATTTTCTTGTTTTGGTTAATGATATAACGAGACTACTGGGAGTGAAATTTGGTTTTAATCTGACGTGTCATACCACATAATCAAAGCTAAGCAAATAACATGTCGATTTCATAATCGAGATTAAAATATACTCGTGTAAAGCTAAGTAAGCTCTATAATGGCAGTACTTTTGTTTCATGTATTTATCTTCTTAGCTAAACATATAAAGTTTAAATGTGTGGGATTCAAGTTACTATGGTATTGTGTAATATTTAGTTACAATCACTGTCACAAATCAAGTACATGACCCTCAACCTTTGGATATCAGTTCATTAGAAAATTGTTTGTTACATAATCGAGATTAATATAATATTGTAAGGCTAGGTAAGCCTTATAGTTGCATTTATTTAATATTCTATTGTAAGGCTATGTAAGTCTTTTAGTTACATTATATCAGTTTAGTATAGGAGTGTTAAATTTGCTCCATAATATACTTTACAGTTACAAGATGAATAATTTTACTACTGTAAAGCCATGTAAGCCTTATAATTACATTATAACAGTTTATTATAACATAGTTGTTCCTTATGGCGGGGCGGAAGTATCTCACCTTCGAATCATACTTGTTAATTAAGGATTGTTTGAGAGTATTAAATGTCATTTTATGGCCTGCAACAACAACAATCTGTTTTGTTTAATTATTGCAAAAATTCTTTGGTTTATTTCTTGTTTTCATGATTCAGACAAGCTCCAGTATCCTTCCTAATTTAATATTAGCAACCGACATAAATATTAATACACATTTTTGGACATTTTTGTTTCCATCAAAATTAAGGGGGTAGCCTTAGTTTTGCTTCACTGAGAGTTTATTAATGGTATACATTTCTTGATTATGTGATCTTATTTTGAAGGGTAATAAATGGGGATGATTTTGGTGTATCAAACATATAAATCGGTCATATACTTTTGGGGTTATGAACAAAATGATGGGGGACTAGAACCTAAACTGAAACGCAATTTTGACAAAATTTTGAAGTTTTTGGTGGCTTGAAGAATGAACAGCTAGCATAAGGCCTTATGGTGGTACTCTATATGTGCAGTATGTCTTTCCGGTCAATTTGATACCATACAAAGCTACCCATGCTGTATATTTGTCCATGTAGATACGTTATACCAAATTCAGTAAGTGGTGGAAATGGTGTACACAAATGAATCAGCAAAATGCTTATAAATCGGTAATGCACACCTATCTAAAATTAAAACCGGGCATATCTACTGCCCATAGGACCCTTCGACCAAACTATATAGGTTTCAGGTATATATACACTGATGCGTGAACGGAACTCACAAAATGGATATCTGGTTCCTGCACTATATATGACGTGAATGTGTATTATGTAATCAGAAATCTCGTCTCGTATGATCAAGACAAAGGAGGGGAGGGATATACCTTGAGAAGTCCAAATTCATCAAGCTCCGAGCCATCTGGCACACCATAGTTCCCGATGAGAGGATACGTAAGGACGAGGATTTGGTCTCGGTAAGAGGGGTCTGTCAGAGCTTCCGGATAGCCCACCATGCCCGTTTGGAAAACTGTGCACACACAGAAACCAACATCAAGCAACCTGCTGACACAAATGATTAAACATACTAAAAGTTAACAATTTTCCTATGGAACACAGGCAAATCTCAGGAGCAAAATGACATACATAGTACGTACATATTAAAATAATGACGATATATGGATTTTTCAAGGGCCGATGCCGATATTTAGAGAGCAGGGGGGCCAATGACCGATACAATGCCAATATATGCATCCGAATAAACTATTTAATAATAACAAGAATCACCACACTGTGGTCACAACCTGTGACAAAACCTGGTAACGGGTCAATTGGGAAACAAATATTTAATGCACGATTAAAAAATCAACTTGACACCTGTTATCCATGTCACCCTCCCCACAGTTATATCAGAACAGCTGATTCATCACACGGTCACGGATTGATTAACCCCAATATGGGGCCGTTCAAAAATTACGTAACACTTTTTTTTAGTAATTTGCGTAACGCAACACTTGATTAGGTAACATAAAACTTGATTACCGTGTGTTCTACCGTACCATGCATTCTGACGGGCTTGATTAAACCTTACTATTATTCGACATATGAATAGATTTCTCGGGGTCCCTCAACGTCGATTACACTCGACCCAAACAAAGTCGATGGAAATCTGACGGAACAAACCCGGGCAGTGTATAATCAGCAGGGGTCTACAGGCCTAACGTGTTAAGCCCACCAAAAAACGAAGATATCATTTCATCTCGGTGCTGGAGAACAAATTATTTCTTCAAATAAAATCATGTACTTTTCTTTGCAGATTTGAAGATGTGATGATATCGACTGAAGGCTACACGCACATGGACACAGACTCGGAATCAGATATACCTACGAAACGTAGTAGAAAAGATTATACAAGGGAGTGTATCATTTGTAAGGAGCAGGGATCGAGCGATGATCTTTGCAAAGCAAAGGATGAGGAGTCGTGGAAAAACTTTTGGACGCAGCAGTGCTTCAGCAATGTGATCAGCTGCTTAAGTGTGAAAATGATAAGGACGTTCCAGACATTTATTATCACTCAGAATGCAGAAAAGTTCTGCCACAAGAAAACGTCCTTTCGTGTTCAACAGATGATGGGAATAATGAAACCTCAGGAAGAAGAAGTAGAGAAAAGGGAGTCTTCCAGCAGGGTGTACACTAAAGTTTGCATTTTTTGTGACAAGATTAGCAAATGTATAAAAGGGACCCATACTAGAGAGCTATTAAGACAAGCAGTTGATCTAAGGTATGATACAACAATCGGAGAAATAGTCAGAAAGAAGATTATATCCATAGCATCGAGAGAGTTTCAGTAGAGGCCCCTTTCCATAGATTGTGCTACAAATACTATACATTGGAAAAGAATACCGACAGCACCGGCAAAACAAAAAGCGACTGCACCAAAGAAGAAGATAGAGACCCTGAAAAAGAGTATTCAGAGAAAAAAAAGGAAGCATATGCCATCGAGTTTATGCACTCGTGCTGTCCCTATGACGTATCTGACAAATCACCTCGTAACTACTATGAACTCACTAGGTGTTGAAACTATTAAAGACAACACCAAGAACACACATTCAAAGAAAATTGATGGTTTAATTTGGGAACAGTATCAGAATTATAGCAGAGGCCAAAGGAAAGTTACACAAATACCAGACAAATTTATCGAAAGCTATGTTAGTTCAAAAGAATGTTGTTCTAACCTCTAAGTTAGAATCTTGAAGATCAAAGGATCCCGCTGAGATGATAAAGACGTGTGCGATGGAACTACATATGCCGCGCAGTAGCCAAAATCAAGACTCTCTGCTCACCTTCACTCCTTCATTCCTCTTTACTCCCACCTCTGGAACAAACTCCCTCACTCTCTTCAATCCCTCTGCTCCCTCCAGGTCTTTAAAACAGCTGTTAACCACCATCTCTCGTCTTCCCCCATCCAAAACCTTGATCTCTTCTACCCCCGTTAATTTACCACAGATCCACTTTTTTTTAAATATTGACTTATTTCCTGGAAGTCCTAGCAGTGTCCATGTGTTTTATACCTCTCCCAACCCCTCCCACCCCCCCCCCCTCCCATGCCTCCTCCTCTCAAGCCCTCTTCCTCCCACAGATCTTCCGATGTCCCTGTTCTCTACTGTTGTTCCCTCTCTCTCCCCATCTTGTCTCCCGCTCCCTTTATTGTATGTTTTGTTTGTCTGTTTTTTTTGTGATTGATGTTTGCTCTTGCACGAGCCTCGATCTTGTATTAAAAAGAAAAAAAGAAAACAGGAGTGGCCGACACAGCCAAGATAGACAGATTAGCACGTTCAATTGCCCAGGATTGCATATATGCCATAACCTCAGATGGACAGAGTTTCACCTTGGACACATAGAGGTTGGTCAGTCACTCAAGGAAGGAACTTGTGCTGCATTCACTAGACTGCAGGCGTTCACTGGGTGTAACTCAGTAAATAACTTTCGTGGTTGTGGAAAGGTTGGAGCCATTAACCTGGTAACAAAATGAGGTAGACTCCAGAAAGCTATGGCAGAACTTGGAGAAAACTGGATTCTTTCCCAAGAATTGTTCCTGCTCATACAAGAGTTCGCATGCAGAATGTATGTGTCACGGTCATCTTTGACACATGTGAACCACCTGAGATACCAACTGTTCAGAGCCAAGAAAGGTGATGTGGAGTCGGGTCAGTTTCCACCCAGCGAGGATACGCTCTTCCTACATGCACAGCGTGAAAACTTCCAAGCATGCGTATGGAGCAGATGTATGGAGCAGATGTAAGTAAACCATACCGGAGGTTCTCAGTCCAGAGGGACATGGATGGATGTTCGAAGGTGGGCATCTAACAGTTATTGGATGCAATCATCGAATGGATGCAAGGTCTACCTGCACTGGAAGTCGTGATGGAGCAAATGTGGTAGACAATGCAAAGCCCCTGGATTCCAGTGTATTGTTAATGGGCTGAAGTGTTCCCCTGCATGTAGAAATAAGTCATGTAACAACACGTACCAAGACGACCATGACGATGCTACGGATGATAGCTCAGGTGAAGATGATGGCGATGACAGGGAAGACCAACACCGATTAGAATGAGATGCAAGCAAATAACTGTATCTCTCCATTACCATCTTTGCAACACAAAGTGTTGGGTGGGTGGTTCGTGTGCAGCCACCTGGCTGCTGGTTGCATCATTTATGTGGGCACGTCTGCCCCTGATGCAATGCCTCTCTATAACCAGTTGTCTGGTACTCATTTTGCCGACCTCGGAAGGATGACAGGCTGAGTCAACCCTACCTGGCGTTAATTCAACGGGATTTGAACAAGATGGCGTAAAACACTTAAAAAATTATAGTATTCGGATCCAGATCCAGAACCTCACCAAAATCGAATCATTTCGTCCTGGTCACACACCCAACACATGTGCGGATTACAGATACCAGTACTGCACTTGGCATCATCGTGTGGGCCAATATCTGGCACCAAGCTAGCTTTTTACAGAGCGATAATATTTACTGAGCTACCTAGCTGAGCACTCGCCTGCTACCTACGATTAATGGTCAGACTATTGTGTTTAGAAATCAAGAATAATGGAAGTGAAGGACAAAACTGAACCAGTTTTTTTTGCTCTCTTTATCAACCAAATTCTCTCTCATACGAAAAAAAATTGCCATAATTTGTAAAGACCGAGTGCATGATGTGTGCAAAGAAGTACCATGTGACAATGATGTGCACGTCATATGAATACGTATTTTTTACGTATTTTGTGTATTTTTGTTTTACGTATTATTGGAACCTGCAGAAATTAATTTTAATTATTTGGCTTTTTTTGTTCGCTTTTGATAGATATACTGGTATATACCCATACGGGCCCACCGATATATCGACATCGGAAAAATAAAATAAAATAATCAATACCGACGGAGTTTAATACCAACAGTTGTGAAATTGGCCATTTATCGGTGAAAATTCATGGAAACAAAAATAGGCGAGTTCGTGGAACATCTTACCCTGCACAGTTTTGAGAAAAAGAACATGGAAAGGTTCTTTTAAACTGCTGCTTTGTGTTTCCGAGCACAATGAATGAATGAATGAATGATCGTTTTAAGGCCATTTCTCCCCTCTAAAGTGGGGGTTAGCCTTGCGGGCCCCATGACAATCATGGTTCCCTGTTTGAGGCAATGTTTTTATGGCCGGTTGCCCTTCTGACGCCAACCCTTAGTCGCCTCTTACGATGTGCAGGGATATGGTGTACCTATTCTAAATCCGGGTACACACCGGGAAACGTTTAAAACACACCGGGATCATTCATCCCAGCAAGCTGGTACTCAATTTGCCGACCTCGGAAGGATGACAGGCCGAGTCAACCCCCCTGGTGTTAATTCAGCGATCGACCGGGATTCAAACCCAGGATCCTAGGATCCCAAGCCGGCACCCTAACCGCTAAGCCAACACGATCAATATTTCTGGATATTCCCCAACATGGGTGACACATTTGATTGGTCGAGATGGCGTAAAATGGCGGAATATTTTGTCCAAGTACTACTAAACGAAAGGGTTTTGAAAGTGCTAAAAAGGTGATTTGTTTTCTACAGACAGAGTTCAGCTATATTATTAAATTGAAATAAAATAAATAGCCCGGAGTGGGCCGACGGTCATCTCTTGAGGTTGTTGATAAGATCTCTGCTGATTTTGCGGGACCCCTCCTGGGAGCCCCGATGATCAAGAAATCCTAACAAAGGTTTTAATGGTCGTAAAAAAAAAACTTTTTAAAAACCTTTTTTTGGAAGTTTACCGCCATTGCTGCAGCATCTTTTACACCACTACATTTAACACGTTACATTAGTTCTTTGTGCCTGTCGTATGTGTCCTTTATGACGTCCTTAAAAATAGTAAGTTTCTTGTTTGAATTCAGATTTTCAATTTTGTTGACAGACAGACAGACACACACAAAATTACCTCACTCCTCTCTGGGCATGCACGCTCGGGACGAGATTCCGTACATTTGTCCAAATTCAGAGCCAAAGTTCTGGTAAACTGTAGGTTCGTGTTCCGATTTACCTTCAAAATATAACATGGAATTGAAATTAAGTAGTTCTTCGATCATAGATTGACATCTGTAGACAGACAGACAAAGTGAACCAATTCCTTAACCATACTTTTTACTTCGTGCGCAAGGAGGAAATATAACTAGCAAGCCGGTACCTATAACCAGAGGGGCATTCCACAAGACACCTATTGGAATGTTCACAGCCCCTTTAAAAAAAAACGTTATCTGCCCTCCTGGAGCCATTCCCTATCCCTGTGAAAATAGAGAGAACTCCACGAATAAATTTTATTTATTTACAAACGGCCTGGACCTATCTGCTTACTGTGATCTATATGCCATTCAGGTTTATGGCCTTTATGTCAGTCAGCGACGAATTGATATATAGAGTACGGAGGGGTCGGTAAGTGACGCTTAGCAGAAATAAATAATTAATTCATGTATATATGGAAACATTCATGGCCACAATGCCCTCCACACCCACCGACTCTTGGATAAGGCCAAAGCCATCTTTCTGAATTTGACTTGCATGCTGTCCCTTTTGATGTCTTTTTATTTCTTGGCGAGGAGTCTGCACAAAGGTTGATCATGATGTTCATGTCAGCTCAAAGAAGTGGATAACTAAAATTGTTGGGAGGAGAGGGGGGCGGCTGGGTTGAGAGGAGCAGGGGGGCGTAATTTGTCCAGGGTGCTGACGATAGTTTGCCTACTCTTCGCGAAGGACTCCGTGGGATCTTTAATGTCCACCGACGAATGCTGGCAGACAGAACTCTCGTTTAACGTCCATCCGAAGGACGCACGTACATTGATGAATCCCCCAGTCTGTGGAACACCGGGATGACAGTTTATAGCTGGGTCTGGATTTGATCGAGATAAATTAGACCCATGGGGAGTTTGAAGAGTGGGGGTATGCATCACGATGGAAGGAATGGACGTCATGTGAGGTAATCTATATATTATGTCTGCAAAACTTCAACGAAATTCTGCGTACATGATAAATACATGTGTCTGTGGATGTATCCCTCGTAAAGATGGAGGAGGGTTTACAACCCCTACTCCCCCTCCCACCACAATACTCTCGCCCCCCAGATCGTCTTGATAAGTCTGATAATGGCGGCAATGATGGAAGTCTTAAGTGTGAGAACTCCAGTGAAATAATTCTACATTGTACCCATAACATCCTGCGATGGAGATCAGATGAGGAGGGTTGAATGGAACTTAACGTGTGCAAAGCGACTGCTGATTTAATTGGCAGATCCTTTATGACCCGAAGATCAAGCTGACTTACATCTGCAACAACGTGGTGACACCTTTAGTCACACTCACACACACATTCATACTCACACACACACATTCATACTCACACATACTCATATACACACACACACACTCATATACACACACACACACTCATATACACATACACTCATATATACACACACACACACTCATATACACATACACTCATATACACACATACACACATATATTCATACACACTCATATATTCATACACACTCATATATTCATACACACTCATATACACATACACTCATATATTCATACACACATATATTCATGCACACTCATATATACACGCACACATATATTCACATACACACACACACATATATTCTCTCACTCTCTCACACACACACACACACACACACACACACACACACACACACACACACACACACACACACACACACACACACACACACACACACACACACACACACACACACACACACACACACACACACACACAACCGTTGCATGAAGTCGTATCACTTGGTGCTCTGGAACGTACCAACTTCTCCAGCTACCCCCCGCTTCGCACCGAACATCTCCCCGTGAAAGGAAGTGCCATCCTCCAGGTAGAGCGTGGCACCACGTGGCGCACACTCATCCAGAGCTCGAGCTCCTGGCTCCTCCATCGTCTTCCACGTGGGGCGAACCTGAAAAGCCAGGCCGCGGTCTCCAGAAAGTCTCACCAAACTCCGCCGAGCTCGAAACACACCGACTCCGGACGAGGATCGCTCAGATCGCTAGCACAAGACACCGGGATCAACGGTCCAGCTACGAGGGAAGACCAAAGCGAACAATAAATCCATTAACCAAAATGCCAACCACTGCCTCCTAGCCGATTCATGAGGACACGCCCACCACCCGAGCCCACCAATCGCAGATCGCTCCCCTGTCCACGTGATCTCCGTAACCACATTGAACACGGCGGGGAAATTCGGATCAGATGGGCAGAATGCGACCCAGATGAAAAACAAGATCTAATGTTATAATTTCGTTTCGTTGATAATAATAATTGTTTTTAACGGACATCAATGGAGTCGGGACAGGTACGAGAGGATTGGAGAGTCGCAAACGTAATACAGGTACCAGTGCCGTTATTTATAAATACTAGGGCATTGCCCGTACTATATCTATATCTAAAATTATATCCCCCCCCTCTATTTACATGAAATGGTTTGGTCCAAAGCGAACGGCTTCCGGAGTTTGGTAAAGAAATCGCCATCGCGTGCACAAACGCGCAGGAAAGCGAATGAATCGCAAATTCGTTTTTATTAGTTTTAAAACATAGTTTAACGCCAACATAGTTTGCAAACGTGAAATAAATGAATACGCTCTCAAATGTGCCATCCGAGGCAGAGTGTGCCCGCCACGTTCGGCACACGCGATAGTTCGCTGCTCTCTGATTGGTTGAATCGTTTTTTGGACATAGCTCGGTAAGTAATTGTCCGATTAATATGAAACCTTGAAAAGGCACATCCTCGGGTCCCCAGCAATATACCTGGCAAGTTAAAAGTATATCGGACCCGTGGTTGTCGAGAAACAGCGGTCACAGACAAACGTACAAACGTACAAACAGAGATTACTGGAATTATAGATAGATAATTATAAGGAAGGATCCAGTGGAACCACAAACGTGTTATTTTCACTCCAGTAATAGTAATAGGTATAAGGTCGTGGTTCTTAACCTGGTTTCGACCGAACCCCAGGGGTTCAGTGAGCCAGTCTCAGGGGTTCGGTGGGGGTCCTCCGAAACGCATTGCAATTTGTTTTTTTTGTTTGTTTTTAGTTTTGTATCAATTTTGAATCTATGTGTAATTACGCTTATTATTAATACTAGGACGTGCCCGTACGTGGGTGCCCGTTCCTTGCCAAAAAAAAAAAAAAAATGTCCGCCCATGCATGCATGGGCGTGCCCATGGGCCCATGGGCGTGCCCGTAAGTGCGTGATGTGACCGTACAATGAATGTATCGTCCCGACGCCGCAGCTCGGATGGCGCTGCAGTTAATCGGGCCTGTATCGGCAGAGTTATTATAAACGTGTACTACAATCGATCGTACCTTACAGCGTCTGCTCGCCACGTTCACGTCGTCACTATGACTATCCGTAAGTCCGGAAGTGACGTCCTCATTTGACTGTCCGGAAGGTCGCATATCGCAGTTACGATGAATCGCAAATTAGTTTTAATTAGTTTTAAAACATAGTTTAACGCCAACATAGTTTGCCAACGTGAAATAAATGAATACGCTCTCAAATGTGCCGTCCGAGGCAGAGTCTGTTCGCCACGTTCGGCACACGTGATAGCTCGCTGCTCTCTGATTGGTTGAATCGTTTTTTGGACATAGCTCGGTAACTACTTCTCCGATTAATATGAAACCTTGAAAAGGCACATCCTCGGGTCCCCAGCAATATACCTGGCAAGTTTCAAGTATATCGGACCCGTGGTTGTCGAGAAACAGCGGTCACAGACAAACAGACATACACACAGACATACACACAGACATACACACAGACATACAGAGATTACTGGAATTATAGATAGATTATTATTATTTTGCTATGTATGTTACGAACGAATGGAAATGTTATTTGTAATTGTATTCCCATCCCATTCATGGTTTCTCTGGTCTGTGTTTATGATAAGTTGTTTCACACTGACTGTAGTAAGTTGAATCAATGAGCAACTTGCTAATTATTCTGTTGATGGTGCTTACTTGCTTACTTACTTACTTACTGGATTTTGGACTTTGCAGGTGTTCGGAAATTCCAGTGAATAGCCTCGATTAGCTCGCCGTGTGCCGTGCGTCATTGGTCGCGCCTTACTTTGGAGTTACTGATTAATTGAAAAGTAAGTTGGAAATGTTTGTGGATATGCAGGGCGGGTTCAGAGTTATATTAAAATCAAAAGGGGATGGTGATTATAAAATATGATTGAATTACTCAGAAAATTAGGTGGAGGTGATATAACTCCTTTGGTCGCAATTCAAAACTAACAATTCGCAGTTTTCTATGTAATATTATAATGGGATTTGAGGTGACATAGAGTTGAGTAGATAATAAATCCCGTCATCGTAACTATAAGTTATGTTTTCTTCGTTAAAATTTCTCAGTGTTCAGAGGGGTACTGATTATATTTAAGCATGTTCCTTTTTAATTTTTGTCATATAATTATTTGCCCGAACTCAATTAAGATCAGTTTGTTACTTTGTTTGTTGTTTTTTTTTTTGCAGTATGTCGAGCAAAAAAAGGAAATGGTCGGAGGATTACGTGCGGAACGGATTCACGTGTTTGACGGAACGGGACGGAAGTCAGCGTCCTCAATGCATGCTTTGCAATGTCAAGTTGAGCAACTCCAGCCTAGCACCAGCAAAACTACGGGAACACTTCAAAAAAACTGCACGGCGAGGGGCACTACAAAGACGCAACGCTGGATGAATTCAATTTGAAGAGAGTCCGATTTGACGCAAGTGCTACCTTGCCCACTCTCGGCTTCGTTCCAATTGACAAACCGATCCTCACCGCGTCGTATGAAGTTGCGTACCTGATCGCAAAGCAGGGCAAACCGCACACCGTGGCGAGACACTCATCAAACCAGCTGCGTTGAAGATGGCCAACATCATGCTGGGAAAAGCTGCTGAAAACAAGTTGTCTCTCGTTCCACTCTCAAATGACACCATCAGATGCAGAATCGACGACATGAGCGACGACATCCTTGCCCAGGTACTTGCAGATTTAGTCGCGAGCCCGACAAAATTCAGCCTTCAACTCGACGAGACCACCGACGTTTCGAATTTGAGCCCGCTCATCTTATTTGTGTGTTATGTCAAAGGAGACGAGATCAAGGAAGACTTTCTGTTCTGCAAGCCTCTCACAACAACGACCAAGGTAGCTGATGTGAAGAAGCTTGTGGACGACTTCTTCAGAAGCAACGGCCTCTCGTGGAACGTGGTGTCTGCAGTTTGCTCGGACGGAGCTCCAGCCATGCTGGGATGCAACTCCGGTTTTGGAGGGCTGGTGAAGGCCGATGCACCACACATCATCGTCACGCACTGCGTCCTGCACAGACACACGCTGGCATCAAAAACCCTGCCTCCAAAACTGGCCAATGTTCTGAAAATCGTCGTTGAAACTGTGAATTACGTGCGAAGCTGTGCTCTGAATCATCGCATCTTCAAAGAGCTGTGCAATGAAATCGGCTCTGAATTCGAAGTCCTTCTCTACCACTCTAACGTTCGATGGTTATCACGAGGGAAGGTATTGAGCCGTGTTTTTTCCTTGCGTGTAGAATTAGCCCTGTTTTTGCGACAACACCAGCATTGCCATGCAACGCACTTCCAAGAGCCATGCAACGCACAACGCACTTCCACCACTTACCAGAGTCAGAGTTCATCCTCGCCTTGGCGTACTTGGCTGACATCTTCGACGCACTCAATCATCTCAATTGCCAGATGCAGGGCGGTGGAGTGAATGTCATCGAATCTGAAGAAAATCTGAGCACTTTCCGAAAGAAGTTACCGTTGTGGAGGCGGCGAACAGAGAACGACAACTTCGCGAACGTTTCGCTACAGTGAACGACATCTTCGCGAACTTTTCGCTACTGGACGAGTGCGTGAGCGGGATCGAAGATGAGTCTGAAGTTGGAGGCACTGCTGTACTGGGGGAGCTGAAGCAAGCGATTGCCACGCATTTGGATGAGCTGGGAAAGTCATTCGACAGCTACTTCCCCAACCAAGAGCAATTCCCAGCATGGGTGCGGCAGCCGTTTACTTTCGACGTTGCAACGGCAGATGTCAACGACCAATACCTCGACGACCTCATCGAACTTCAGCAGAGCCAGACTCAACAACAACTCTACGGCACAGCAACGCTCTCAACGTTTTGGTGCCGCCAAATGGAAGGGTATCCTCACATCACTAAAATTGCCCTTGAGATCCTCACGCCGTTCGTTACAACGTATCTCTGCGAGCATGCGTTTTCAAAACTGGTGGACATTAAAACAAAGAAAAGGAGCAGGCTTGCATGCGAAAATGATTTGAGGGTGGTCCTTGCCAAAACAAAACCACGCATTTCCCAGATCGCCTCCCGAAAAGAAGAACAGAAAACGCATTAAGATGCAATTCTTCTTAATTTTTTTGTGAAATTTGAGGGTTCCGCGAGTGTTCGGTGGGTTTTGTTCGGGTTCGGCGCCTTTAAGAAGGTTAAGAACCACTGGAATAAGGTGTTTGAAGCAGGTAAAGCCTTTAGTGCCGAAGCATGGCTTCATTGACTGAATTAACAATGCTGAAACTGCCTGAAGCGTGGCCACAATGTCTTGTCACCCCTTATTGTAAAAAGTGCAGTTTCCTTTTTTTTCATGTTGAGTGATTTTTCCTTCCTTTTCATAATATCAACCCACAAATGCTCCTGAAAATGTCCCACAGAACATGGCGCAAAATTATTCCCTGTAATGACGAAGATGGAGCACCTTTTGCCAGGTTGCATAAAGCAAAGGAAGGGAAACATTTGACGATTTACTTCAGTATTTCCTTAACTTTTCCCCTGAAGAACATCCTTAAGTTGAGCATATCGTTGCATATACGAATATCTTTAAGTTTTTCCTTAAATCCTTCCTTAAAGTTAAAGCCGGATTTACTGGTTACGGGGCTAGAAATGCTTTTTCGTCACCGGCATTTCTCCACCAATTAGAAGCAAGCTTTCATCAGTTACCCTGGGTAGGATACACTTTTTTATTTTTTGTATACAAGATCGAGGCTCGTGTAAGAGCTAACACATTGAACTTGAAAACATGCACAGACACATAAAACATGCAATGAAGGTAGCGGGAGACAAAATGGGGAGAGAGGGGGAAGCACACAAGTACAACATTTGAGAACAGGGAAATCGGGAGATCTGTGGGAGGGGGGGGGGGCTTTGGGGGGAGGAGGCGTGGGAAGGGGGCAGGGGGGTGGGAGAGGTAAAAAAAACAAAAAAACACATGGACACTGCTAGGACTTCCAGGAAAGAAGTTGGTATTTCAGAAAAGTGGATCTGGGGTGAATTAACAGGGGGAGAAAAGATCAAGGTTTTGGATGGGGGAAGATAAGAGATGGTGGTGAACAGCTGTTTTAAAGACCTGGAGGGATGAGTGGGATTGAAGAGAGTGAGGGAGTTTGTTCTCGAGGCGGGAGAAAAGAGGAATGAAAGAGTGAAGAAAGGTCATGATTCGTTGTTTGGGTTGACGTCAGTTTAAGCTCATTTGCATACACGTCTCGTGATCAATCATGGCCCAACATGAATTATGGGTGAAGGAAAGATTTACCTCAAGGTACATTTTTACAGCGTAGCCCGTAGTGCAATGCCGTCTGGAACAGCGTTTGTCTGGCCGTCTGGTGTATGTATGTATGTATGTATGTATGTCCTTCACAAACGTCCACCAATCAGAGCCGAGGATGTGGTCACATGACAGGGGTCAGCAGATCCTCCACTCAGCAGACCCAAGCCTGGCTATCGGTTTTGTTTTTCCTTAGCGAAGGATTTCCTTAGAGTTAAGTAATTCCTTAGGAGCCGTTGCTATGCCAAGCAACCAATCGGATTAGATTAATAATTAAAATAAATAAATAAGTCGTAAAATAATAAATTTCTTAATCAATTGCCCAATAGTAATAGCATACCTAAACCAGCACCGTTTCATCTGAATCTGTAACTTTTTGACAATTAATTAAATAAATAAATAATTAATAATGCCAAAGCACGTGCTCACTATTGTGCCCAAATTTCAGCTTCTTAGCTCAAAGGATTGCTGAGACATCGCCCGGAAAAACGAACAAACAGGAAAGAAAACAAACGGAGTGAAAACTGAGTCCTCCCTTTCTGCACGCGTCATCACCAGGCCCCCTTCGGTACCCGACGATGACGTCATGCAGCGCCTGGAAATGGAATAGGAAATGAGCAGTGTACCACAAGTACAGCGACAAAGTGCATCGTCCCCATGCCAAATAAATAAATAAATGAATAAATAAACAAGATATCCTCCAGCACGCGGCAATGCCGCCTTGTAGCACAACAGAGACGGAACAGGGATGGAGAGGTGTACAATTAATTGATTGATTGTGTAATTAAAATAAATAAATAATAATCGTGAAATAATTAATTTCTTGATCAATTGGCTAATAGCATACCTAAACAGCGAGTGTTTCATCTGAATCTTTAACCTTTTGAAAATTAATTAATCGAAAATTTTAAATAATGAATCGATTAGTTTATTGATCAATAAGCAATTAATCAATTAATTGGTTAATCAATGAATCAAAAATATCCTTTATAGCCAAATCACTTGGTTGCTGTCGTGTCCGAATATTTAGCTTCGTAGCTCAAAAAGGCACCTGAGATATTGCCCAGATGAGAAAGAAAATAAATAAGTGATTAATAACGAAAATAAATAAATAAATAACTAGATGGTATTCATGGAATCCTTACCCCACGCAGTCAACTTGGTGCGAGCCAACTCTTCTGTTTGATGAGGGGTTTTTTCTTTGATCTAATATGGCTGCCAGACCACGTGACCGTTGACATCATACATTTACATTCGCTAATATAATTGTTGCGTAGATCACGCTCAATAAATTTCAAATTGATTGGGCTAAGCATTGTACTTGTCGAATTATGACGTCATAATTAAAGCACAAATGACGTCATCGTTAACAGCACTTATTCCCCATGCGGAGTTCTTTACAATGAGCCACGATTCAATGTTTCTGCCAGGGACAGACACTACCCTTGTGTGTGATACTTCGACAGGACAGTCACGCACTTTTACCTGCATTCCGTCGTACAGTCTTCGACACTTTTCACTCATACCCGGGTATTCAAGCAACCCAGCGACTCATCACCACACGCTACATCTGACCACGGACAAACGCTGATGATGGGCCAAGCAATGTCTTCAATGCCAACACTCCAAGATCCAGCATCATATTGTCACACCACTTGGTGGCTTTTCAACACTAGATAGGCATTTCAACAGTGTCCATGTTGATATTGTGGATTACCCTACCACCATCAATTGGGCACTGCTATTTGCGGACTTGTATTGACCGCTTCACACGTTGTCCAGAGACTACTCCGATAGCTGACATCACCACACCTACAATTGCCAGGGCTTTTGTCCACACCTGGATCACATGTTTTGGTGTTCCATCAACCATCACTATAGATCATGGCAGCCAGATTAAATTGGCTCTATTTCACGAACTGACTCTACTCCTGGGTACTGACCATGTGTGAACCACCACTTACCATCCAGCAGCGAATGGCATGGTGGAGCGTTTCCACTGCCAACTCAAGTCTTCCCTGAAAGCACATGACAACTCCACACACTGGACGGCTGTCATACCTATGGTCCTGCTTGGTACGCGAGCTACTCTAAAAGACAACACTGGATGCTCGACTGCAGAGCTAGTGTTCGGTGGAACTGCTTCGTCTCCCAGGAGAATTTCTCAGCATCCAATGACACCTTGCCCGATGCCAGCAACATATCCTCCAGCACGCGGCAATTCCCCTGGCAGAAACCAACCAACCTCGTATAGCCCATGAAGGGCCTCTGAGCACAAAGCATGTATGCCTTCGTCACGCCCAGGTTTTATTCCCCAGGAATTTTCTACGTGCACCCACGTATTCGATCAGCATGATGCTTTCCGGAAACCCTTGCAGAAATCATATGACGGACCTTACAAAATTATACAACACTCTGCGAGGACCTTCATACTCTGTATTAATGGTTTATTACTCTATATTAACGGTTTCTTATTCCATCTCTGACTAATAATCGTGAAAATTCCATCTCTGACTTATTTCCAGTTGTTACTGGAGTTCGGCAGGGGTGTGTACTGGCTCCCATACTCTTCAGCGCTTGTATGGACTGGATTCTGAGGAGGATGTCAGAGACCGCAACGTTTGGGAGTGTCAAGATCTCTGACCTTGATGATGATGCAGTCATCTTTGTGGAGACACTGGATATTCTTATAGGGGCCCTCCAGGCACAGATTGAGGAGGTGGAGCCACTGGGATTACAGATTTCCTGGGTCAAAACCAAGATCCAGGCTTTTAATGACATCTTGGATGCTGCTGTCTTGTCTGTGCCTGTTTGTGGCAAAGATGTTGAGGTCACAAAAAGATTCACTTACCTTGGCAGTGCTATTCATGTCTCCGCATGTTGTGAGCCAGAGGTTGATAGACATCTGGGTCGGGCCAGGGGAGTCATGGATTCACTGGATCATGGAGTGTGGCGCTGTCGGTATCTATGCAGGAGGACGAAAGTCAGAGTCTTTAAGTCCTTGGTGCTTCCAGTCTTGCTCTACGGATGCGCTTCGCGCGCAACGTCGCCAGTGCCCCGGACCTATTTTACGACCATGACGAGACCCCACCAGTGATCAGAGTTAAGTGCACACACACACCCATTCATTTCCATTTATTTTATCCCTGTGTCCGTGTTTCAAGTCTGTTGTTGGGACGTCCCAATTTAGAACGTACAATTTGGGATGTCCAAATTTATTATCGCGCGTTTTATTTTGTATTACCGGCCTTCCGTTTAATAAAACCTGTTATTTTTGTCCATTTTAAATCCGTTTCGTTGAGTTTATTTATTGCAGGTTTGAGGACTGCTGGTGGGATCCGTGGAGGTAAGTGCTCTTCAGAATCCTCATCCTCTTCCTCCCCCTCTTCAATAGGGATTGCTGCCAAATCCGCCTGTGCTCAAGTACTCCATATCAGAGAGTGCACTACACCTGACCTAAGCCCTGCCACCACCACCCCCTCCTCCTCCAGAGTGGTCATTGTGGCATCTATGACTGCAATGAAACATTCCCAAAGCATGTACAAGCATTTGAAGTACTGTAAGCCAAAATGGAACATCATGTATTGCTTTTTGTGGTTGGGCCAGTCCAATCATCCACCGATCCACACGATGCTATTGGAATACATTGAAGTGTTTGTATTATTGTTGCCCAATGCAGGGCACAGGGCTAAGTATGTTTGGCAATTCCCATTATTTGTTAAAGGTAACCCGAACAACTTTTTCTATAAAAAGTGTTCATTCCAATAAATAACCTTCATAATCAACGAGCTAAAGTAAAGGTAACCCGGCATTGCCCAGGGAAATTCAATGAAATACTTTAATAAATAAATTTGTGTTGTTGACGACAAATCACTACAACCTCAACATACGATCTTCACAATACATATTACTCGATCACTCCAGGAAAAAATACCCAGGTAGTGTATACGCAGAAGGCCCGATCGAGTCCCAAAGGCCAATTATGTGGTTTTATCTGGGGTAATTTTTTAAAATCTAAACATAGCCCTC